>NW_026623078.1:63934846-64134846 GCF_023065955.2 Ursus arctos | reverse complement strand
TTATGGATCTATGAAATTTTTGTAAGTTGTGAACACTAAAAATCTGTCCCAAGGCTCTGCTGTTAATTTGTTTTTATTGAGGGGGAAGCAAGAAGGAGGCACATGTGTGTGCAACCACTTTTCCCTGCTCTGTTTTTTCATGTGTAATTGGTGTTCGGGGATGCTTGGGTGACACATGAGTTACAGTTCATAACTCTGGAGAAGAAAGACGTTCCTGACACCGATCTTCCCAGGCCGCAAGATCCTAAACTTATAAAACGGAAAGGTACAAAAGAGAAACATGTGTACTGTTACTTCAAGTTCAGGGCTCAAAGTTATTTTTAAAAGAGAGCATGAAGCTAGTGATTTTAAGTGGTCCTCCCAAAATCATAGGCGCTTAATTGTATTATCTAATTTTTGGAAATGGAATGTAAGGCATTTGAAAGTTAAATAGCGTGAAGAATGAAAAGCATGTTCAAAAAGCATTTAAGATGGTTGGTGAGGCCTGTGCCATTCAGAGCAGCTCCTGCAGACATAGGATTCTGAATACTGATCGTCTAATCACGTTGGGTTTGGAATTCAGTTTCTGGCTCCGCACCACGATCAGAACAGATGTTTCCCAGGCAGTATAGGTGGGCGCAAGAAGTAGATTTCAGAAATAACTCACTAAATTTATAATCAGATTTCTGTAAGAAAACTTTGGGATCCTGCTTCTCAGAATTCTGCTTTACACCCAGCCCGGAGGCTCTGCACACGGTATGCCTGTGCGTAGTTCAGCGCGTTCCTCTATACTCTGTTTTTTTCACACGAGAAATTTCCTCACTTTTTTCCTCTTCCAAGTATTTGTGCGAACGTGCGTATACACGCACATGTGTGTGTTTTAAATCACATATTACCGTGGCATCTCCACATGAAAGCAACATGCATTTTAAAATGTCATGTGTGAAACTCAAAGTATTTCCTGTTATTTGGGAATGCACCTTTGACCATTATTTTTCTTCCAATCGTCTGATGGGAACCCGACATTAATTATGTATGCCTTTATTGGCATGATCAAGTCAAACAGCTAGTTGGTGTTTACCCATCTCCTTTGAATATTAAGTAGACAGATAAGAAAACCTCACCTTAATATTAGGCTCTTCATCTCTGGTAGGTTGTTACAAGAGGAATGTCTAACAAAGAATACAGATAAGAAATCGTGAAGTCCTGGTGTGAGGCCAACAGACTTCTAGATAGCTGTCGGACTGGTAAGAAAGCAGCTTTCTGCTGTCAGAATCAGCATGACTCAGACAGTTGCAGAAGCTCTGAAGCCTTTGGATTTGTTTGCAATGAGAGATTTGTTGTGGATTTTTAACAAGGCTCCTGTGTGTGTGCCATGCTTAGTAAATATTGGCCTTCAGGGTATTTTTCAGTCACGCTGAATGGACTGTTAGTTTCCCCAAACTGCAAAGTGCAGAAAATCCATTTCCCTGATTTTGTTGCCATTAAGATTGCATCATAGTTTTTGCAATGCAAAAGCAAAATTAAATCTAGCAAAAAATCTTTTTTAAAGAACTGGAAAAGTCATCAGGAAAAAGAAAGATACCTGTGATTATATAAACAAATGGGCCTAGAAAGGATCTATGGAAGTACTTAACAGTTAAATTGTTTAAATTAAAGTGACTGAAACATTCTGATTTCTTAGAATGGGGAAAATTAATCCTATAAATATTATGACTGATGTGATCAAATAATGACCTTTTTCCGTATTAGAATAAGTTGAACATACCTTCTGAATCTTATCAAAATGTATTTTATAAAAAGTGATTTAGTTAGAAATAACCCTGGTAGAAGGTGTGCGGTGAGGCTTCCAGAAATCTGAAAAATATTCAGCCTGTCACCAAATGTTGTCTTTTTTTTTTTATAGATTCCATAATGTTTTCCCTCTAGCAGATGAGTTGATATTGACAGTTATGTTGTACTCAAGAATGACTTGAAATTTTTTGAATTAATATTTAAAACTCATTTTCAAAGGGTGATCAGTGAAATTCTTATATTTAGTCTCTAAGGAATTTAAGGAGATATCACAGTTACGTCAAGGGCAAAAACTACCACAGCGTATCTGAAAGTGAGAGTTTCATGATAGTCCTTTAACGATGAAGAGGTCCGAAAAATCGAAGTGGTCTAGCAGAATTGGTGTGCTAATAACGCTTTATGTTCTTGTAGAAGATGGTCAGCGTTCCTGTTAGAAAACACTTAGGATGTAGGACCTAACCGCCCCAAACTGACAAGTTGGGGGTGAAGAGAGTATTTAAGGTACATTGTTCTACCCCTGATTTAGAGATGCCTATTAGAGTATGGATTTTAGGAAACTTTCTCTGTTCTACGTTTTCTGCCAAAGGCCTAGTACACGGAAGACTAGCTGGAAAGAGGGTTCTTTTCCATATGTTGTCCATTTGGCTGTCAGCACTTGTTCTGACAGAAAAGAACAGGGTCTTGAGTGACTGCTAGTCTGTCTTAAAGTATGGTAATAAGGCTAATTAGGAGAGATGAAAACTGCACTAGATTTGTGAAGGCAATTATCTATATAGCTTTTGTGCCATGCTTTATCTTTATCAGATTCCTCTTCTCTAATTTTGTCATTTCTCAAGCATCACAAGAATAATGAAAATGTCTAAGGCAATATGAGCAATATGGTTGGTAGAAAAGAATAAAATATACTCCTGTAATTCTGCGAACCTGCTTTCTATTTGGACTCTTTTGAAATGGAGATTTGGAGCATGGCTAAGGCCGTTCTTACTAGTATTGTTGTTATTTAGTTTACATAAATGAAAATTAATTGCACTTTATTATAACGAGCCTATATATCTTCTTTGGTAAGTGAACAGTATTTTGCTTGGTCCTTTTATGTTAGTCATCATGGCAAGTCAGTAATTTAGTGTACTTGAAAGGAAAAGACATCAGAGGCTTGCAAAGCAAGCATAAAATGTATTCTCTTTTATGTGATTTAGAAAGTTGAAACATTTTAGTTTCTGTTTTCAAAGGTTTAATACATTTTAACTTTGACAATAATTATGAAAGTAAACGAATGAACTCAGATCTCTACACAGCGATTTCATAGTAGGTGACATTGAACATAAGTTTTGTTTGTTCCAAGTATTTAATCCCCAAAGTTAACAGTTAAAATATTAGTGTTTTTTTTAAACCTGCTGAATTATTTTTGAATAGTGCTACTGATATTTCTTCTGAGATATATAAAATATGGCATTCTAAGAATCTCACATTATTTCTAAAGTAAAATTGGAAGTTTAAACTCCCCTCACCAAAAGAAATCTGGCATTATTTAAGATTTCAATAAAGTTTAAAAGGGTTGGTTTAATCCAGTAGGAATCTAGACTGGGTCTGATTGATAGTTGTTTGTGCTGACATTACACCTGTGCATAATTTTTTATTACTTTTAGCATATTTTATTATAATTTTCATTACTTTTGTCTTTTGTAGAAAACTTCACAAGCCTGTGAACTTCTTAAAGGCATAAAAGAAACATTTTATTTTTTAGAAATCTCTATTTTGTAGAATCAATGGAAAAAATCAGATAAACCAAGAACAACATGTAGGTAGAAAATCCGTCCAAATTGCTAAATAATTTTCCTACACATGGAATTCCATTACCTTCAAATAATCCAGTAGCAGAGCAGGGAAATTCCATTTCGTCTTACGTTACAATGATTATAAGAGGAAGATACTTGGGAGCAAGTAAGGGGCAAAAGTGTAGTAATTAGGTTTGGTAAAGAACTTGTAGCACAATCCAGAAGGTCATAGTCTAACTGGAGCTTAAAGACCAGAGGTGAACCAAACCTGAACTGAGAATCACTAGGGAGCCTTGTTAAAAACACAGATTCGTGGGGGCGCCTGGGTGGCACAGCGGTTAAGCGTCTGCCTTCGGCTCAGGGCGTGATCCCGGCGTTATGGGATCGAGCCCCACATCAGGCTTCTCCGTTGTGAGCCTGCTTCTTCCTCTCCCACTCCCCCTGCTTGTGTTCCTTCTCTCGCTGGCTGTCTCTATCTCTGTCGAATAAATAAATAAAATCTTTAAAAAAAATACAGATTCGTGGTCTCTTGGGAAACAGACTAGGGGTTTCAGAGGGGAGGGGGTAACAGGGTGATGGGCATTAAGGAGGGCACGTGTTCTGATGAGCACTGGGTCTTATAAGTAACTAATGAATTGTTGAATACCACATCAGAAACTAATGATGTACTATACAGTGGCTAATTGAACATAATAAAAGTAAATAAAATAAATAAAATCAAACAAACAAAACCCCACATTTTAAAAGAAGTATTCCCTGATGAATCTGATGCTAGTGGTATGTGGACCACACTTTGAGAAACACAATGCTAGATCAAGAGATTGGCCGTCCTGAATATCAGAGCATGGCTAAGCACTGAAAGCAAGTAGGGAAACTGGAGGAGTTGAAGCACAGAAAGCCATCAGGGTACAGCAGAAGGGAAGCCTCAGTTGGCAACCTCAGAAACTGCATTCTGTTAGGTTGAACTATATAACATGGCCATCCCATTAGGCCCAATCTATCTATAAGTCTGTCTTTGTCAGGATGACACTTGGTCGTTCCGTAACCTTTCTAGGCTCATGCTCATCATCTCTGTGTTCGTTCTAGCACTTGAGGATTCTAGAATGGCTGCAGATAGAGCAGATGGGGACTGAAATTGGGAGGGTGGATGCACCCGTCCCATTTCAGGGACTGGAAAACAAGTGATCAGAAACCAGGCCAGGAGTTGGGAACCAATGATTGCAGAGAGGAAAAAACAAGCAGGAGACTAAATTGATGCAAGATTCTTGCTCCTAACTGAAGCAGCCTTCCGCCTCAGGCCCAGGTCACTCTCCTGGTTGTTTTTGAAACAGGAACCAATCTCAACACAACCAGAGGGGGTCCTGCAGGTGGAATCGGGTAATTGGAAGCAGCTGGTGCAGGTGAAAAGCATGAGATTGGGGGAAGTAGCCGTGGTTTTGGTCTGATAGGACACAAAGTCCTTTCTTGTGGGGGAAGCACAGAGTAATAAACACACACTAGTAATGTACACATGGCACATTGCTTTTTATATAAATGATGATTCTCAGATAGCTCGGAAACATTTACCTGGGTGTTTTGAACATTCCCACGATACACATCCTTGATTTTGTGTGAAATCTATTAAATAGATAGATAGATAGATAGATAGATAGATAGATAGATAGATAGATACAAACCCCACTTGGCTGCAAAGTCAAACTGCAACCCTCATCCCTGTATCCAACCTAACACAAAATCCAATGTGGGCGAGTCAAAGAAGGGTCATTTTATAGTACTTTTCCCCAACTTCGGAATTTAAACGGAATCACTGTTTGGAAGGAAAAAAAGAAGTCTGCAGAAAAGAATTGTATTTCCCTAATGGGAAAACCATCATGATAAATATATGCATATTATATGTGTCCATCCTTTTATAAATGTATCCAAGAGTGAGACTGTGGTTAATGACAAGTTGCATTTTATATTAAAACCATTGTGGATGGATATTTATAGATAAATTTCTTAAGTTTGTAGTGGCAGTGCAATAATAATGTAGTAGTTCAGTAATTTTCCTCTGGTAACTCCATCTCGCCTTACAAGTTAAAGCAATGTTTTGAAAGAAAATTGTCTTTAGGTTAAATTGGTAGCCTCCTTCTCTTCAGTTTATAAATTGAGCATTTAATTCTTCTCAATTCTTTAACTGAACTAAGTTTTGCTGAGCAATTGAAAATCATAATTTCCTGCCTTCCAGAAGTCACAATTGAATACAGAAACAAACATTTGATTTCCTCATTGGCTCTTTTTGTTTCCTTAAATGAAGAAGGAATTTTGGTGCAGTTTAGCTCCCACAAGTCTGGACTAACTTAAGGAGGAATATGATTGAAGGTGCCCGGTTTGGGGTCAAATAAGGAAGTAGTTCAGTAGACCTCACTGAAGGGAGGTGTGGGGGATGTTGCAGAAAAGGATAAATAGGAAAGACTAAAATGTTCATCTAGCTCATGAGGGAGGCTTCACAGCATGAGAGAAATAAAGCAGAGTACCTGGAGCTTCCTTAAAAGAAGTATTAGAAACCAAATTTAGTGGGGTACCTGGGTGGCTCAGTCGGTCGGGCTTCTGACTCTTGATTTTGGCACAGGTCATGATCAGGGTTGTGAGATCAAGCCCCACATCAGGCATGGAGCCTGCTTAAGGTTCTCTGTCCCTATCCTTCTCCCCCACCCTCACTTGCTCGCTTTCTCAAGGAAAAAAAAAAAAAAATGAAACCAGATTTAGCATTTAAAGCTTCATAAAGTCTGGAATCTTGAGCTGTTCTCAGAAGGTTACACAGGTTTCAGAAGGTTGAAGGGAGGAGAGAGAACAATATGTGAAAATGCACTGAGCTGGGAATGTACAAGGCCGTGTGTGTGTGTGTGTGTGTGTGTGTGTGTGTGTGTTTCAAATCCATCTGTTTTATTGTACAAGGTCTGTTTGAGGAAAGTTGGGAGAAACTAGTTTGGAGGGTTCCGGGAAGAATAAAGGAAGTTAATTGAGGAATTGAGATTGTAAAGAGCATTAAGAATGTGGAGCAGAGGATTTTGGAGTTTACCGACTGTGTTATGAAAAGATGGAAGTTGTGAACAAGGAAGTGATAAAATTAAGTTTTTCTTCAGAAATTCAATGTAGAAATGGTATTCTTGGTGGATTGGAAAGCAAAAGTGTGAATGTAGGGAGCTATCTCCAGTAGAAGAAAAATACTGATACTAGGAAGATTGTATGGTGAAGGAAGTCATCAAAGTTGGTGCTAAATTCAGGACAGTGGAGCCCACCAAGTCACAGGGAAGGGAAGAAACCAGTTGTGGATAAATGAGCATTTTCCTTAAATGGTTGTTGAGTTTTGAAATGATGAAGCATTATTCACTTGACTAATTGAGCACTGATGATTTGCAAAGCATTTTGGAAAATGACCCCCAAAAGTGTGTTCTCTACCTTTTAGAAGCTCATGGTTTAGTGGAAGAAATAGCCATGTTAACAAACACTATAGAAAAAGGTATACCATAAAATGGGAGAGCTACCAAGAAAATGAAATGGGAGAATATACGAGAGAGAGAAAGAGATCTTGGAAGAGAAGATAGAAGAACTGGTTTGAGCTGGACCTAAAAAGATGAATAGGAAGGACTTAAATTAGTTGGATTCATGCTTCATCTGTTCATGTGTTCAACAAAAATTTATGGAGCACCTGCTCTGGACATGGTGATAAGAAAGCACAGTCTCCAGCAGAGAAAATAAAGACTGACAAGTACAAAGTCAGCATCTGATCCCATGGGAATGGAGAAAGGGGTGAGGATGGAGGGAGTTGGTAGAAGATGGTAGAGATAAGTTAGAGCAAAGGGGGAAGAAGGAGAGCAATAGGTCATGTTCTTTAAATGATGGGGAACTTTAAATGTTTAAGGAGACGGGAGATCTGTATTTTAGATCTCTACTGAAGACATTGATGGTTGTCTATTTTAGAAAGGTACCAAAATACCCAAGTTAAAGCATTTATTGATGGATCTGTTAAGCATGAAGATGCATTTTAGATATTTGTCCAGTTGGTGGTATCAGCCAGTTACAGGATGTATGGGATTGCGGAGTTTGACTATGAAGATAGGACCTTGGTCTGAAACTGGAGCTGTAATAACTGACATTCATTGTGTATGTACCATTATCCAAGCACTGAATTAATTCCTTTACTCCTCAAAACAACCCATAAGGTAGGTCTCAGTATTATCCTTTTTTTTTTTTATTACAGATAAAGCAATTGTATCAGTGAGTTGAAGCAACTTGTCCAAGGTTACACAGCTACCTAGTGTTGAAACAGGATTCGAACCCAGGCAGGCAGAGTCTAGCACCTCCAGATTACAAAACAGCTCAGACAGACAAAGGCTGGGATAATTAATATTGAAGGACTTAAAAGTTACCATGGCAAAATTAAATGCTTCTGGGAGCCAAGCAGGTTGTGTAAAATGCCAAGGCTCGGAGGTCATGTGGTGAAGTGGCCAGTGCAGCTTCTGAAAGGGGCGGTCGCAGTCACCTCAGCTATGTCTTGCCCCATGAAAAAATGAACCTCATAATACCAGATTTTGTAAATGTCAGTAAAACCTAGGGAAAAAACATGGATTTTTATGTGAGATCACTTAGTTTTTCAAACGGCAACTAATTTGTTTCCCTGTTGAACTACATTGTATGGTCTACCCCCACAAAACAAAACAAAACCCAAATATTAAACAAATGAAAAACACACACCTGCTGCCGAGATAGAGCCTGTGTTCACCAGCAAGATAATTCTGATTTACAATAAAACCCTTTGAAGTCTTTCTATGTATCTTGCATATATATAGAATATATATTAGAAAAAATATATATATATTCTTGCCATGGATAGAATTAGAGAATGAATGTAAAATGCACTATAGTTTCAAATGCAAGGTGAAAATCCATACTTTTCTCCCATATTTCTGTAAGCAAAAATAGAAAAGCAGATGTATTTTTTTCCTTCAGAAAATCAATGGGTGAAAATGTTTGTTGCTTCCTACACGGTATCATCTACTCCGAGTATTTGACTGTTTATATGATATGAGCGAATCGAAATATGACATTTGAAGTCAGTCCTCCAAGTGTTTCCAAATATCCACATGCATTGCATCATGTAGACTAAATAGTGAACTTCACTACAGTTGCTTTCAGTCCATTTTATCCAGAAAGATTAAAATATTAGTGATCCTGTGGGGTCCGTTCTTAGGCTTTGTGAACACCGATGAGAAACCCCAGCGTTTATAAAGAAGTTTAATAATAATACAAAGCTATAAAGTTGTGCTAGTGCTTCAAAGGGAGTAACATCAAAAACTTGTGGAGAAAAGCCACGGGCTACCATCAGCCTCAACGCACACATGCACGCACACACAAACACACACACACGCACACACACAGAGCTGGGAGACCTATTTTGGTAGAATGAAGCCTGGTTCACCAAAAAAGAGGGATAATGAGGCCATTTTTCATTATTTTCCCAGTGGATTTTTAAATAGTTACCTCATAAAATAAATAGTTTAAGTTTCCACATTACTTTTGCCTTTAATCTGTGCCTGTGATGCAAATAAATGAGTGGAGATTTTTATATTCCCCAAGGTTTATACAGAGGCAAAATATATTAAAAAAGAACATCCAAGGTAAGTGTAATTTCTTACTAAAACGGCGGCTTACCGGAAGCTATGGTTGGTAGAAGGAAGATGCTTTATTAAAATGAATCGAGAAGTAGATTTATTTTTATATTTATTGTTCAAGTATATGCTCTTCTTTGTGATCTTGCCTTCACAGCGATATGTTTCTCTAACTTGTACTTCATGTACGTGGAAGACTTTAAAACCGAACTGGGCTGCCCGAGTAGAGAAATATGCGTTTGGAATACGGGTCCTTATGGAAGGTGTTGAATGCAAATGCTTTTGATCGGAGCACCAGCAAGAAGCAGCTCTGAGCTTTTATAAATTTTTTTTAATGTACTAAAATTAGAAAAAGTTTCTTGTTCTTTTAAAGAGGCAACTGAATTAACCTGGCTATCTAGCTAATAAACAGAAATAGTCCACCTTGGTGGGGCTCTAATTATAGCCTCTGAACCTTTCAGTAAGTTTACAGCTTAAAACATCTGAGTGATTCTGTCTTTTGAAAGCCATGTGAAGTTAGAAAGGCGGCCTAATTAAAACAAATCTTGGATAAACCACTTCACGGAGATACAAGTTTGATGGTTGGATATATCAAAAATTGTTACCAGATGTTGTGCAGAGGCCTTAACAGTTTAAAGATCATGAGGGTTTTTTTTTAACAAAGCAAAAATATTCTAATTGAAGTTGTCAGCAGGAGTGAGACTAATATGCCTGTATTTGATTAAATAATAGTTTATTTAACATTCAGTGTGGCCCAAAATTGGCCAAGACAAAAGTCAGAAAACATTTTAGCCAGAAGACTTAAACAGAAAAACACAACAAACTGACAGCGCTATCTAGGTGACTCTCAGGCACTGTGGTTTGATCATGTCCATTTTTATCCTATGACTGCCCATTATCCTTCGTCACACCGAATATACTCTGCAGCAATGCCTTAGAATCTGTTCTTTCATGCATTTTGCATTTGCCAAAAAAATACAAAAGTTAGGAGAGCATTACAAACTTATTACTAGGCTTACTGCTGAAACCTTGGGAAGCAAACATCACATCTTTTTCCATTATATAAATGTAAACAGCTATACTTTTAGGAGTTACATGTTTTATGTAGACTGCTGTTCCGACTCGCACTGGGATATGAGTATGTTAGCTGTGTAAAATAAAAAAGTGTAAGACTCACATGGTCCTGTTACGACTCACAGGCACCTTTTCTTGATTACATGATAGGTGCACATAACTACTTCCTTCCCCTTCAGTGGACAGCTGTGCACCGCTCTCGGATGAAATGCACAATGGTCCTCCTTTTGAAGAACACAGAGTTTTGGGCTGTCCAGACCGTCTTTCTTATTGATTCGAGCCTCTCCTTTTACCTTCCAGTTCTCAAGTGCACACCTACCCTCCTCCAATGAACAGTGTGGCAGTGCCTTAATTTTTCCATAATAAAAGTCTCTAGACTTTTCTTCAACGTTATCATTTAGGAAATGGTCCACATAGAATGCTGGGGAGTTGATGCAATTTTAAAAAGAACTCTCTACATCGCGGCCAATGCCTGAGCTATCGTTTGCTCTCAATAGTACCCAGAGGTCTGGATTTTAAAAGTATATTGCAGCTTACTCTATGGCAATTATGAGAAGACAACTATAGAGGGTCATTAATCATTTAAGCATTCAAATAAAACTAAATGTTTCTTTTTAGATCTAGAGTGCAGCCCATAACACAATTGAAATAACATTAATGGGAGAAGGGAATGAAAAGACAGAAAGCAGCTGTCGCTCTCTCCACGAGTGTGCCCTGGGCTCTAATCAGAGAGTGAGATACTGTATACAGTAAGGGAGCGGATTCTCGTTGGTCTCCTTCGTTGTCTACCATCTTGAGCTTTCTCAGTTGGAAGGAAGTTAGGGTGGATGTTCGCACATGTCATAACACTGCATTTCTGGACATTTAGCAGAAGGGACCAATGACTGGAAGGGTTAGTTTTACAGCTGTTGCAGAGTAGTGTTTAAATGTTGCTTGTTAGCTGCAAAGTGCTAATAATAACGTATACAGGGTACAAAATGTCCCCTGTGGCTAATGAGGAAAAACTAGGCTCTTTATATACAACTTTTTTGTTATTAAAATAAATTTCAGTTTTACCAGTGATTTACTTTTAAAACAAACTTTGTAAAAACTTGAGGAACATGACACAGTTAACCACATTTGTCCTAGAGGATAGTATGGAAAATTACGGGTCAATTGAAAAACTAATGACTCCATCGTGTCTTAGCTCCATTTGTCTTTGCCCTTTTAACAAGTTCAGTTTCTGTCCATTTGATGCTCTTTAAAATCCCTTGACTTTGTGACATGATTTTTATTTTCATATCCATGTCATGTGTTCTAATTTATCTTGTTAGCGTCACTGAAAACAGCAGTGGAGAGATCCTACCCCTTCTTTTCTAAAATAGGTGAAAAATACTAAAGGAGAATGATAAAGTAACTTTGTTCCAGTGAATAAATAATTCCAGGTAGAGAACTGTGTTAGAATGTGTGTCTCCCAAATCCCAGTTTCCTGCATTTAGTGCTACGCTGAGCCAGGAAATGAAAATCACAACACCACCATCCTGAAAGACTCCCCGACTGCTTCTCCGTGCCCCAGGGGTGAAGAGCCCCATTCCTAGTTTATAGAAAATGCATGACTGAAGCTGGAAGGTACTCGTTATCCACACTCCTGCACTCAGGCACTTTGTTGACTGTCTAAGTTTAGCCAAAGAAACACATCTAACGCTATCTCCATATGTAGTTAAGACCATTTGGCTCCCTCCCCTCGAACAGCAGCAAAAGACAAACCTAGAGTGCATTTTACTATGTACTTAACTAAATATCTTGATTGAAATTAACATTAGTTTGCCTTTATTATGAATACATAGTATGTTAGGTTAGATCAGTCAGTCACTAGCCATTGTATATTGGATCATGCTTTAGTAACTGTGTAAGATGTTCTTAGAGTGTTTGTTTTATTGCAAAATATAGTTTTTCTTAGAATCGCCAGTGTGTGATGCCTGGAACTTGAGTGGTCTGAAAATGAAATGAAAATGAAAAAGCAAAAGAACAAAGAGGAAAGAAGGGATGGAAGGAGGAAGAGAGAGAAAGGAGGGGAGAAGGGAGAGAGGAAATGTGAGTCTCAAAGCCAATGAGATTACTCCAGATCATCTGGAAAAAAGAATGAACTATTATTGAAATGCAAGAACTGGAAGAGGCCATGTTATCATTTGTTATTTACACCCCCTTTAATATAAATATATAAAGAAGGAAGAGACTAATTTACTGAACATCTATTATGTGACTGGCACAGCACAAGACATTATGTGTGCATCATATTCATGACCCTTCAGAATGATTGGCTGTTTGCTCTTTTTTTTGTTTATCCTGAAGCATAATCTAGTAAATATAGATAGCTTTATTAGTACACTTACCAGTTCTTTGCTTGTGTGGCTTCTCTGATGGTTGGTGAGCAGCTTGACACCTTGGGTCATGTCTTCCACAGCTGTGGGTCCATAATCATCCAGCATGGTACTGGACACCAAGCAGATGTTCAATGAATGGTATTAAGTATTAATGAATAAGTAAGGGATGACAGATACATCGCCCGATTATTACGTTTAGTGTGCCATGGCCTTGGTTTTTATGCAATCCTGTGCATGTAAGACTTTTTGGCACTAGATTTGCATGCTTTGGGCAATAAATAAGCCTTGCACTTTCTATTTTTTAGACACTCGTACATCTTTTGGGTGACATTGGCCTGCTTTCATTTAGAAATAGAAAAAAACATGCCAAGTTTTGGTATTTTAGTCTTAATACTCTTATGAGACACTTACAACATTCACCTGCTAGATTATAAGATGCTTTCAGTTCATAGGGTGAAATGAAAGTCATAGCTTTTCTTTACCTGAGAAAGAATACAGAAAGTAGTCTCAAGCCCTCTTTGACTCTGAGTTATAACCCAAACTAGAGACATGCCCAGTGATGTAGAGAATTCAAACGAAAGAGTATACACCTCTTTAAGGATGTGAAGAAAGCAAAAGTCGAAATTAATAGTAACTAATATTTACAGTATAAATATGAGCTAGGGCTAGACATAGGATCAGAAGAGGTATATATTTTTCTTAATCCATTTAGATACCTCATTTAAAAGAGAGTAAACCTTTCTTCTTGTTAATGTAGTAATTCAGCCTTTCTGGAAGATAAGGATGATACATTTGTCTATAACTTATTTTTCTGACACATGTGCCAATGAAAAGAGTTATTGGCCCATTTAATACTTTTTGGTATTTGACACAGGATAGTAAGAACATGCATTCAGAAAAATAATCGGATGCTACCTTTGTCATCACTGTGACTGCTGAAATGCTCTGTTGGTCTCTACAGATAAACCTTCAAGTACAGAGTTCTCTCGTGAGCTGGCTACAAGGGCTTTTATTGTGAACCTTCCAAACATATCCTATATATTCATTGTGAACTAAGGAAATGGGATTGATTGAATCTCAAATAGTTGACCATGGCACCTGTCATGGGGGCATCCTTGCTTTTATTTTTGCCATGTTCTTCTAACCAGACTCTTGGTGGTGTAGTGATCATTATACCACCTCCTCATAGTGTGGCTTTTGTAGAAGAAAGAAAATGGCATGAATCAATTGTTTCAAGAGAGTTACATGAGAAGAGTAGATAATGATGGCTTCTTTCAGGGGTTCTTCAAACCACAGAAAATACTAGATGGCATGGTTGGACCACTCAAATGTGTCAGCGGTTCTGTCAGCACAGACGCTTTACTTATTAAAAGATCCCTCTTCTGGATAGATAACATTCAGAAGGGGGGAGCAGGTGGTAGAAGAAATGTATTGATTTTTTAATCTCATTTTTTAATATCTTCCAATAACAGTCCTTAGTTTTCTCTTGAAAATCCACACCTCCCTTTGATTTCATCTAGTTCAGATGAAGCTGATTTTGCCCAAGAGTCGGAGCTCAAGTGTGCCTTTGTTTTTTGTTACACAAACTGGGAGTTTATGAGAAATACTGAACCTCCAATCCCATCTCAGACCTACTGAATAAAAATCTGCATTTGGATAAGATAGTCAGGTAATTAGTAGCTCACATTAGAGAAACTATTCTAGGCCTAATAAACGAATCCAGGCATTCCATCCTACGTCCCATCTGGCCACAGTAGGACAGGGACATGACTTGAGTTAGGCCAGGAAGGCCCTACTTGAGGACACTGTGTTGAGCTATCAAGAAAGAGGACTCACTGTTTCCCCCCTCACTTGTTCAATCAACTGTATGGCGCTAGATGTCCAACAGCTATTTTGCCAACCAGAGAGAAGGTATATAGGTGAAATTGTAGTTAGTGCAGTGGGAACATGTACCAGAGAGTGAAAAATTATGCTCTTATGATATCACTTGAATCTTGGTTAAACTGTGCCTACAGTCAGTGTTTCCTGGTTTTTCATTTGCAGGAATCAGAAGATTTATCCTCATATTAATCTAGTTTGGATTGTATTTTCTGCCACAAGCGACTGAAAGAAACTAAAAGTTACAGTGATAAGTAATGATTGAGAGTGCATTCAAGTCCTACCACCTACTTGCATGGGCTCCTTAGCTGCATGTGCGTGAATGTGTGAGACGGCGTGTGCATGTGCGAGTGTGTATTTCACATTTCTCGTTTGTTGTAGCATTTAGAAGCAGAGGAATCATAAAAATCTTAGTATTTAGACATGTCTACTTTCTTGCATCATTCTCTTAATTGCTTCATGTATATTTACCTTACCTCCCCTCAAAATTATAAACACTTCAAAGGCACTGAACTCTCCTTACATGAGGTGATAATTTAAAGTAATAAGACGTTTATAAATAAACATACCAGAACTTATTACCAAGTGAGTGTAGACTTTCAAAACCACCACCTGAAGAAGCTGCCAATTTATTCAGGTTTTGCTGACTTTGGAGAGAACATTGTTGTAAGTCTTTAGAATAATGATCAGCACCAGTTTTTGAGCCGTAAGATCACGCCAGCAATCTGCTAGTTACATCTAACTTTTACTCAAAGTGACACTGCTGAGACTAATACTCAACCTCGTGAGCGTCCTTCAGCCCTGACTGACTGGCCTTCAGCCCTGAGTCCCAGATCCAGCGGTGCTCCAGCTGCTCCATGAGCAAACCCCTGGAAGCTACACCACCCAGCCGTGATGGGGTAGCTCTGATCTCCTACAGGGTCCCCAACTCAGCCCCTGCAGGACAGCCAGTGCTGGTCCTGATGCCCATCAGTCATTGTCCACGCCATGCTGGTTGGACATATGCGTTGCCACCCTTGGGTACTACCCACGTGGTTCTGCCATCTTCTTCATCAGCGTTACTCTGAATACATGCTGCTTTCTTTCCGAAATGAGATCTGTCCTCCAGAAAAGTAGATTTTCTATCACTGAGAGAATATATATATTCTCTCAATATAATGAATATTATGAATATATACCTCTGAGAAACTTTGGAAGAAGTATGAGTTTAGACTCACAGGTCTTGTCATCTTTGTATAATAGCAAGTGATTAGCAGTTGGATTTAAAAACTATAGATGAGTAACCTGTAATCGATAAGAGCAAGCATGTTTCTTAGGCCTTTCAATGTGTCATGGTGACTTGAGGTTTTGATTTTGTGGGAAGCAGAGAATTTTCATCTCTGTTCTTGAAAGAGGAGAAGAGGCAGGGTTTGTAGAGCAGTGAATTCCTACGGGAGAAATATCCTTCCTTTATTGATTAAATATCAGGCATTTAGGTTGTTAAGTTTTTTCCTTTCCTGTCTGCTGTTTCTGCAAGCCAAGAAGATTTCAACAGGTAATAAACATTCAAAGAACTAAAAGGGGTGGAGAAGGCTGTGCATTGGTTGCTAAGGAAAATCTCAATCAACTTAGAAGGAAGCTAAAGGAAACCAATGTTTATGCCTTGGATGAAAATGAATTTTAATTGCAGTTCTAATGGAAAATTATCCCAGTATTGCCAAGTTAAAAATTATATATTTATCTAATAATGAAAGCAAGTCCAATCATTTAAGCTATGAGCTGAAAAATATATTTTCAAAATAAGGATTTTTGTAAATTTATGACTATTAAAGCAAAACCTCTCTGCTAATGTTCTGGATTACATTACAATAGCATATTACATAGTAAAATAAAGTAAAAGAATGGATCAGCTTATAGAAGTTGTTCTGTTGTAAGTGAATAGTCTTCAGAGTTTGCTTTGAAATATGAATATCAGAACTGGAAGTAGAAGACCAAATATTTTTTAAATTTTATTATATCTCAGACTACCAATATTACATTCCCCATCACGGGTTTGTCTAAAAATTTTAAATAAAAATAAACCATTTAGAATCACCCATGTAAAAATATATGTGTGTATGTATACACACACACACACACACACACAAAGGTGAGTGTGAATGCGTATCTCCTGGGTTAATTACTGTGTATGGACATTAGGGTGCTCGAGTATTAACAGCAATAGAAGACTTAGTGTGATACAATAATCATTTTTAAATAATCCTAAATCTACTCAAGTTGAAAAGATTCTGACAGCAGGAGTTTTAAACAGCTGCCCTGAGCAAAATAGACACTGCTTTCTTTTAAAGTTGAAAAGGAGAAAGGTAACAATTATCCCTGAGACACTGGAAACAGAGTTGTCTGATTTTTTTTTTTTCCAAATGCCTTCACTTCTTGTAAAAATAACAGTGTGCTTGGGTTGTGTTAGACAATGGTCAACCTATCAGAAGCAGCAATCAGATAAACAGATCACTAGTATATTAAAAGTATAATTGAAACTAAGAATAGCCTCATATGTGCTTTTAGTACTGTGCTACAAAATTTATTATTTGTATGAAGTACTTACAGAATTTT
This sequence comes from Ursus arctos, assembly GCF_023065955.2. Taxonomy (NCBI): domain Eukaryota; kingdom Metazoa; phylum Chordata; class Mammalia; order Carnivora; family Ursidae; genus Ursus; species Ursus arctos. The sequence continues at coordinate 64,117,740 of NW_026623078.1, read as the reverse complement.
AAGTCAAGATGCCATTTGGAGCCAAGGTACAAAAATAACACTTAAGCCTAAGTACCTCTGCAAGATTAAACTTGATAGGGACCTGAGTAAGGGTAGAAGCTGTGATTATTAAACACCGTGCTGTTCCCCCTTCCTACTTCATCTATAAATCCAGTGTGGCTTTTGATCAAGAGTGTTCTGAGTAAGACCATTATTCCGGTTACATCAAACTATTTATTTAGTTGCTATATTAAATAGAATCTATCTAGAGGTGTTTTTAGCATAGATTAAAATTCCCAATGTGCCTGCAAGTTATTTGCCCTGTAAGAAATTTAGAAAACTTCTTCCCTGAAATTATCTAACTTAATCTCGATTTATATTTAGTTTTAAAAAGTAAAATTCTGGAGAGAGCCTTACTAACCACACTTGAAACATACTGAAATTTGCAAGGAGCACATAATGGCATCCACTCAATGGTAGGGGGTTTGAAGATCAAAACAGTCAAATGAATTTCTTCTCCATTTTAATAATCATATCTCTCTATGTTAATGAACTCAATTCATAGTGATTATTTTCAGATTCTCTCTACATCATTTCTCTAACTGGCCATAAATGTTTGTAATACTTCAGTGTTCTCTGAGTTTCAAAATGACTTGCTCAGATAGGAACTCATATTATTTTTCCATTTCTGATCCCTCCCTCCCCCCACTGTTACCAAAGAATACTTATGTTTTAGTAAATCAGTCTATTTTCATGCTTTAAAAAAAAAGTCAAGTTCAAGAAAGAATAGCACAGCTGTTCAAGATGTCATATCTTATAAAACAAATCTATTAGGAGGGTCACATTCTGGAAGGGGTCAAGTTAATGGTATAAGTGGAATAATTTGGTCATTTTCTGAAATTTGTAAACCTACAAACATAAAAGCCCTACATTAGATCGGCTAATTAGCTAAACCTCTGCTAATGGTGATTTTCTTCTTTTTTAAAAGTCAGAACTTTTATGTTTAAGGCTCTCTTTACTTTTTTTTCTTTCTTTCTTTCTTTCTTTCTTTCTTTCTTTCTTTCTTTCTTTCTTTTTTGTATGTGAATTGCTTTGAATTTTAGTCTGGTACCAATCAGTCTGTTCTGTTTATTTTTGAATTAGTGCCTTCATTTGGGATGAGTTTAAAAGAAGATGACTATTTCCATTTTTATTTTGCCAAGGAAATATACACATGGGCACACTAAGTATATACATACATATGTGCAATGAGTGAAATAAAGTATTGGAAAGTAGGTAGAAAAAGAGGGATGATTTAAGTCAGATCTAGCTACTTAATCTGTCCTTCAGGGAGTACACAATTTTTGGAGCATGTAATATCTGCAAATGTTTTTTAATCGTACATAAATTATTCCTTCTTCATGAAATGCTACCTGCTCATTTCTTGTTTCATTGATACATTGATTCTCTCATTACACTTTTTATATCTACTTTTTCATCAGAGATATTTTACTTTCTAGTCAGTTATAACCCTTTATTTGGGAAAGAAGTGTAACTTTTGGGGGGTTTTTTTTTTGTTTTTTTTTTTTTAAGTAAACCCTTTGAACTTTTTAAATTATTAAACTGGAGGACCCATAGGTCACATTTTTAAAGGAAATGTGAATGCAAGCATGCAAATACATATTTTCAGTGTATGTTTGTGTGCATGTTAATGTATTATGTGTACGTGTAAATATATATATTTTTAAATAAAATAGAGGATGTCAAATTCCAGATAGTTGCTTATGGATATAAATTTACAGCCAGCACCTGAAATTAATTTTTGTACAGAGGTTTCTAAATCTTGATCTGTATAAATCTAAGTGGATCAACTTTGTGTAGTCTATGAATTAAATATCCATTGTCATATTTTATGATAATGTATTAATCTATGTGATCGCACTATATGAAAAGAAGAAAACTAGCTAGAATGAGTAATAGTCATAAGGGAACTTGACCTACCTAGCATTCTTTTATGTTCTAGAAAATTCCAAAGGATCCTGATTCCTTCCCCAAATTTTCCACTTGTGTTTTAGGATGAGACATGTATCTCTGATAAACTGATGAATCTCATGAAAGTAAATACGTCACCAACAAACTGGTTTATTTATATAATGAAATTCTCAAAGGTCTTTCGGAACATGGTCAAAAAACAAAGGATAGAAAAGAGAGAGGAAGAGAGTAGAGAGATAGTATTTTCAAATGCATAATTGATGTGATAAATTTTAAGACAGTCACCTAAATGCGAGAGTTTTAGGAACACTATTCATCTTCTTTTAATGTTGTAAATAAAAAATAGAATAAATAAGAGCTTCTTTGCATAAGTGTTACACATATGTGCATAAATACGTAACTCTAGATAATTGAATGATATATGTGTATATACATGCCAAAATCTTACTTAGTTATTCAGTATTTTCTAAAATCTAATATCTGTTGATACTCAATATCTTTGAAACTAAGAGAGAAAGGAAAAATTTAATGCTCGTTGAATTCCTGATATATGTCAAGCATTGCATTCCGTATTCTCCCATACATAATTATATTTATGTTGAGTGTGTAAGTGAATTGAGAGGACTCTAATACAGTAATAAAAACAAATCACAAGTTCTCGATGTCTTATTTTCCACCTATTAAAATCAATAATTATTAGCCTGACATATAAGACACTCTCCTAGGTACTCTGTTGTTTCATTTCCTTTTCGGTCTTTCATACACATAGTTAATTATATTTCTTCTCCACTCTCCAGGAAACTTGGGATTTTTTTCTCTTTAATTTAACATCATTGGTATTTTAGCCCTTTATAAAATATGATATTGTTTTAATGAAAATAAAAGCAACTAGCAACATCTCACTACATGGCAGTGTTAAAATGTTGAGCTGGATTCATTTGTGTATGTATGTGTATATGTACTGTCACTTTGATGTATATACATACACAAATATGCACATTAACATAGGCCATTTCTACTAGTTGTGCAGATTGCTCAGAAGCTCAAGCAAAGTCCATTTCTTTTCCCTCCTGTCATATAGTATATAGTCTAAATATGGTGCATAATTTATTAATTTTATTTTGCATTTCACAAAAGTGAAACTGTTTACAATCTAAGTCCTATTTTTTGTAATGATGATTGCTATATATATTTCATGAATAAAGCTTCGTTTAAAGTATAATCTGCTGATCAGAGCATATATATATATATATATATATACACACCACACATATATTTTAACACAATGTCTGCTTATTGAAGTCAGCAGAACTCTGTCTTCTGGTAGAGGTCAATTCAATTAAGCTGTCATTAATTAAATGCCTACTATGTGCAATGCACTGATAATGCAAAGATTGAAAGAAAAATAGCCCCTCTCTTTAATAACCCCAGTCCCCTGGGAGTGACTTGTATATGTAAATAATTGGAATCCAGCACTCTCTCTCCTATGCCTAAATGCTGAATAAGAGGAGCCATTTGATGATTTAAGACAATTCAGTATATGAAAAGCTAGGCAGAATTGGCATCCTAATGTTCCAAAGCTAAGCGTACACTGACAGCAAAATACCTCTTATGAAGAAGAGTAGTTTTGATATATTTGGGGTAAATTTGTAAATGTGGAATAGCCCCAGAAAACAACTAAACCATTTTTTGGACTTCTGCTTTTCTTTTGTGTGTGTTTTTAATTTCAGCTTCTCTTTGAATTTTTTTTTATGAAATGTTTTTAAGAACTTGGTAGTTGATAGTGTTTTCCTTTTTTTTTTTTTCAATTCATATTACTCCACAGTAGAGAGAAATGTTTCTTGGAGGCAAATCACTTTTAAAAAAATTAATTTGATATCATTTCTTACTTTAATATATTTGCATCTTCTGCAAAGATTGTGAACAGTTTAATCATGTTTGTCTAGGGAAACATAATGCTCACAGAAAAATAATATAAACACGAGGCAGACAGGGGAAAATAAAGTTTTAGAGAAGTGAGTTTCTGTGTTTTATTTTCAAAGCCCCCGCATGAAATAAAAGCTCACTCACCAGGAGTTTTGTGTCTCAGGCTGTGCTGCCAGGCCTCAGTATTGGTTTCCTGATATTGTGCTCGATGGACAGAGTGTCACAGTACGAAATGATTTTAACTGTTCCTTTTGGTAGGAGTGACTGAGGGGTCGTCTCGAGAGTGCTTGATGCGATGAGGTAGTTCTTGCTTTGGTATGTGATACAGTGTGATTAACAAACTCCAGATCACACAGAGAACCGGGTCCGAGTCAGGTTATTAAGTGCAGTTCCCTACTCAGGACAATGTATTGCCTTGCGCTGATACGGTCGTACTGAAGGGGAAATATATATATATATATATAAAAGCAAAGACAATCATTGCTTTCTTCTTGAGCAGCTGCAGCCAGTCCCACTAATGGACGTGCAAAAGCAGAAACTGGCAGCACAAGGTATGTGTTCGTTTTTACAGATGGTACTGCAGACAAGTTGGTAATGGAAAAGGAAGTCGTGTACGTGAGCTATTTGAATGTGGGGGGGGGGCAATAGGGGGACAGCCTATTACAGTGCTTTCCTGTGTAATTGACTGTGTGAGTTACTGAAGAAGCAGTTTTCCCATGAAAGATTTCAGTTATTACAAAATTACATCATGATTGTTAAGGAAATTCATAATTTCAACTTGTCTTTTTAAAATAATGTTATTAAAACTTTAAAAATCAGCTTAGATTTCCCTGTCTGCACCATGCTTCTGTAATGAAATTATCTGCTCAAGTTTGGTTTTACCCCTAGCAGGAACAGAATTCTCATTTAAAGATACATCTTCGATTTGAACAATGACAGAACATACTAGGCAGTATTTTAACCATTGGAAAGGTGGATTTATATACCTATGAGTTTAGGTGTCCCAAGGAAATACAAACTGAGTAAAAATGAGACAGCATTTTGAAAGAATTATTTGTAGATTCAGAAATTAAATGAAGTTCAGGTTCGTGTTTCTGTGTTTTTTTTGTATTTCGGTCCTAGAGGGTGAAATGGTACAAGAAGTATTCCCAATCTAGTCTTATCAAGTATTTAGTCCAAATTGCGTATTTGGTATCCGAGTCTCTTGTTGACACACATCTGCGGATTTTTAACATGGTTCTTAATTGTTTTGAACTTCAGTATATTTAACTGTATTTCCATAATTTGTACGCTGTTCAGTGGAAATAAGCAGCAATTATCATCCTTCTGCTGAGCAGACTACATGCTATGTTTTAACATCTGATCTGTACTGTATCCTCTCAACTTGATAGCCTGTAAAAAGTGTTTGGAGTTAAGAATATTTTGGTCTTCGCGGTTCTGTAATGAAATGGAAACTATATCACACGTGAAAAGTATCAAAGTCAGCTCCATAGGTTGATGAAGAACATATACTTTTATATATAATAATAGGGGAAATATTTAAGGGGAAATAATTATAGATATTTTCATATTATCCAAATCTGAGGAATTTATTAAAATAATCTCATCTTTCAGAATTGGCAGTGTTTTATGTTGAATAATGATGATACCACACATTGCAAAAGGTCTCTGCCAGGGATCATACAAGTATATAAAGTAAATCTAGTAAATTGTTATCTGAACATATGTGTTTACAGAACTTGTCAAAACCCCAGCATCGTTTTTGCTGCCCCATCTCTAGCCAAGACTAATGCAAAAACAGAGATTCTAGTTCACAGCTGCCCTCCCATGTGACTGGCATTATTAGGAGCTAAGTCAATGGTGTCGACTAATTTTCTGCTTTTAAGCAGAGGCTTATTTTACATACTTTTTTTTTTTCTTTTTTGAGATGGCAGGATTAAAACACGTGTACTGCACCCATCCCCCTTCCCTACCCCTACCTCTCCATCGGCCAAATGTTGTGTTCCTCTAGCTATGACTGTATCTGTCAACCTCAAAACAGATCGTTGCCATATCTGATCAAGGATGAGTCATTTCTTTCTGGTACCTCAAAACTTGCATAATTTCAATCAGCTGTTATAGGGTGGTTTGAAGAGATAAGGGTTATTCAAAGCCAAGCTATGGTGAAATATTTTTGGTAAAAATTCCCCAATTGCCTCTTTAGTACTAGGGCCTGAAACAGTTTAGCACTGTGGCTCTCAAGTGAGGGAGACCTGGGTTTGTATCTTAGCCCTACTATTTAGCAACTGAAAAACATTGCTAGGCCTCAGTTTTCTCATCTGTAAAGTGGAGGGAAGAAGAAGAAGAACAGTAAAACAACAACAATAATGATACCTGGCTGTTAGGATCGTTTTAACGAGGTCAGATAATGAAAAGAAGCCCATAGCATATTATCTTACACATAGTTAAGTCTTGAGAAGTATTAGATGTATGATGGTGATTATTAGAGAAGGGACCCAAAGTAGTCAAGCGAGAGAATTCTATCGGATAATTGATTCAGAAACAGTTTCTAGAACACAGTCCTGTGTTTTTATCTAGACTTAGAGACTAGGATGTATTTTTTGACACTGGATAAGTCAAAGAACCATTCTTAGTCTTTTTACCTCAGCAATGAAAGTGGGGAATAATAGTACCTGGTATTTCATTTTGATCTAAACTGGGATAATAGATGTTAGGAGTTCTTAACCTTCAGATGTGCAGGCATTCAAGTCCATACCAAATGCTTGGATACATTTTGTGAAAGACATTCTTTTGGACAGCCTGAAGTTATTTGTAAAGTATTTTACATATTTTTTTTCTGGGGAGAGTGTCATAAATTTTATCAAAAGAGTGTTAGGAACCAGTGAAGAACCATTGATATATATGTGAATGCCATGAGGATGGAAACACTTTACAGGCCAGTTATTATCCGTTAGTTAATATGAAAAGAATTCCTTTTTTTTTTTTAAGGTTTTTTTTTTTTAAGTAATCTTTACACCCAACACGGGGCTCGAACTTTCAACCCCGAGGTCAAGAGTCACATGCTCTACCAACTGAGCCAGCCAGGCAACACCCCATGAAAAGAATTCCTGATTATCATTTGGTATTTTCTGTTTCTTCCAAAATAACCATCATCATCATCATTATCTATTATAAAGGCAACCCCACATAGATAATACATAAAATAACTCTATTTGTGTTTCTTTAAGTGTGTAGAAGCTGAACCCTTTAGACATTGGGCTTTTTCTACAACAGGTTTGTTCTTTATCGTTATCACTTAAGATTTTTATTTTTTATAATGTGAATAATTCCCATAATAAATGTGCTTACAAAATATACTATTAAGTAAAATCTGCAAAAATATATTAAAACAGAATCAACTCTGTTCTCATGCTGAAATTTGCTTAAGAGGTGCTAAAATTGGGTAACTGTGCCTCCAAAAAGCCTTTTTTCTTCCTTTTCAGTGTCAGGTGTTGGCACTGGCATGGAAGAAAGTCCCTGTGGAGAAAGCCTCCAATGATTGTTGTAGCTGAAGGTGAAAATGGATTCATGGCGGCAGAAATAGAAGCAGTGAAAGACTTACGTAGTTCTTTTGACAATAATGACTTTCAGGTGGAATGAAAAAAGACAGTGCAGACATAAATTTTCAACCATAGTTTTAGCTGTCTAAATACATATTGCTATAAAGGCAGAACAATATTACAGAAACAGTGTAGGTAGAACTCCGAAGATCTGGGTTTTTCTAGTCCTGGTTCTTTATGTCATTTGGGCATAGCATTGGATATTTGGTTTGCTCATTTACCAAATATGGGGTAAGTCAAAGAATAGAGATGGAGTCCTTCAGACGTATATAATAGGGTTCTTATATGTGTGTGATAAATTTGTAAATTCTGCCAATTTGAAGAAACTATATGAATGATTTGAAGTGTAGGGGTATACGTTGCAAAATCTTGATTTGTCTGTTATCCTGCTTCAATAGTCACCAGTTGCATCTCAGAAGAAATGGAGCTATAATGTGTTTGGCACACTAGCATTTCCTGATATGTGGGGCAACTCCCACATGGTGATGTGTCAGTGCAGTAAGTCTCAGGCACATTCATACCTGGGTACAGTGTATGATTACTAGAGTATGTGTTGCCTCATGTCCTGGAACAGAGGTTGTTCCATTGCTCCTAGCCAGGGATGTCAGCTTTGTTTACACTGGTCTCCATTATCATTGCTGATGTGTTGAGGAAGTGAATTTAATAAGCAGGGTAAACAGGTTTTGTTTCCAAATTCTGAGATAGGAGATCGTAAGATGGGTGCTTGGCTGAACCTTGTAGAGTCTCTTCAGTTTTCTGGCAAGAAATCTGAGGGCAGAGAGGGCTGTTTTGAATCCGGCAGAGACTTGCTGTGCATCCCATTTCAACTGCGCTGTTCTTCACAATTCTATTTGGAACAAAAGTCAGCCAAGATATTGGTAACTGTTGCTTTGTGTTGGCAGCATTCTTTCCCTGCTCTTCCTAAAATATCGGGTAGCCTGTGCTTTGGGTAAAATTCTGGCTATTAATTTAAAGATGTTCGTTGGAAGCCGCCATCTATTTTTAAGTGGATTTAGGCGCTGCGTTCTATGTGCTCTGTAGGATCTACTGATGTGTAGTCAGTAGATGGTTAATCCTCGCATGGGGGGAATTAGAAGGAAGAGGTTGCCTTCTGTGTCCCTCGGTAGTAAATAACAGTGATAATGACTAAAATACTAATCATCATTTATTCGTAATTACCAAATGCCAATCCACTACATGATAGTAATAATAAATACAGTATTTAACATGATAGTAATAATAAACACATTATTTAGCTCATATCAACTTTTTTGGTAGTCAGTAGGGCAATGTTGTTGATCATTGTCCTATTATTACAGGACATTATTACTTATGGGATAATGAACAAGGATCAGCTTGTTTCTGAAATGACTAGACTGTTACTACCCACTTTGGTAAAGGAGCACAGAGAGTAAGCTCTCTGATCATTAGATAACTTTCAGCCTTTAAATGAGCTTTCTTGGGGCACATGGCTGGCTCATTTGGTGGAGCATCTGACTCTTGATCTTGGGGTGGTGAGTTCGAACCCCCCATTGCGTGTGGAGATTACTTAAAAATAAAATCTAAATAAATAAATAAATGAGATTTATTGATACAATATACTTTGGTTTCCTCAGATAAGTTTTCATATAAATTGCATAAATTAAACTCTCAATGTTCATGAACATCTCAACTTGTGTTGCGTTAACTGCATGCTTAGTATGTTTTTAGCACATTCTACTGGAAACCCAGAGAGATTATAGACCATGTTTGTCATATACGTCGCTGTAACTCCAGTTTGTAGCACAGTGCCAGGCACATGCCGGACATTCAGTAATTATTCCATTCCCAGAACAAAACTGAGTTAAATTTACCAATGAAATTTTATTACTGCAAAATTGTACCAGAAGTGTCTATCATAGCCATCTGTACATGTCCCTAAAATGAAGTTTGGGAAAGATTCTTGATATAATCGAGTAAACACAGAAATTATTTGAAGTTAAAAAATATTTGAGGTATATCTGCCCTAACAGCATGTATATCAAATTTCAGATTGACTTGATTTAAAATGGCTAAGATACAAAACCATAAAAAATATGAGTAAATCTGCCTATCGAAGCTTGTTATGTAATTACATGGTTTCAGTATAGTTCTTATACATAGAACACTAATATAAAGGATCGTTTCTGCAAAAACTCCTTTTCCAATGGAGACTTTAATCTCTTGGAGATAAATATCCGTGTCTCTAAACGTTAAGCCACTTGAATGAATAATTCAGTCAAATTTATTTCTTATTAATCAAATGAAGTCAGTTCTATGTTAATGAAATTTGAAAATGTTCAGATGTTTGGTTTTGGCTGATTTTTAAATAATGTAAGTAATAGAAACAGCTAAACCAATTTTAAAACTTTTTTTTTTTTCATTTTTTTTCTTAAGACACATCTAGTTCACCAATACATGTGCCAGGGCTCAACCCACTGATCTATAACTGACTAAAGAATTAAGCCCCCTAAAAGCAAAATTTGAACCAGAAGCTTTCAGAAAAATTTGATGATGATGTTACCTCACAGTGGTTAGCTGTGAACCTAAATTAAATTTTTTTTGTTTTAGTCATTATACTTCTTGCACTTCAAAGCAGGAAAAAAATTATGTTGGATTTAAAGTGCACTTATAGTAAAAGATGTGTGTGTCATTTTCTATTTCAAATCCTAACACGGATGATTGTCCAAATTCATCACCTAAATTGCTGTTGTGAAAATCAGTATTGTGGTCATAATACATTTGAAACATGGAAAGGAAACAAGTGATCCTGAGGAATTCTGAGTAATTATCACTGAAAACTACTTACTAGCCTTTGGCTGCCCTAAAAAAATCCTTACAATTAACCGTTTCTATCACCATCCTTCCTTTTTCACACAGGAAATTATCAGCCAACAGAAATTATGTAGAGGCAACACAAATGTGACCTAAAAGTTACTAGGCAAGCTATAAAACTCGAAGTTAAAAAAAAAAAAAATCAGTTCCTCGAATTGTTGCTTTCTGGAATTTTCTCTTTAGAAATTTTCATTTGAGGTGATTTTCTTGTAGATTTGGTTTTGGAGCCCACCTTCCTGCACTCTTTCCTTCAGTGAAGCCCACAAAGAAGTAGAAGGGGCACTTAGAGAAGGCCAAGGGCGGAGAATGCGGTGGTTCTGTGGCTTTAGATAGGTGGGTGTGCAGCCTTCTTTCAGCCTGAGAGGCGGCTAAGAATCCTGCTAACTGTGCCCCGCAGGTGTGCCAGTGGTGTCATCCCCTAGCTACGGAGTCCTCTCAGGTACTCTTCACAAGTGACCTTATCTGTGTGACTCGGTTCCCTCTCTCTGCATTATGTCACGGAGGTATAAAATATGGTGAACCCTTAAACAGCTTGGGGGCACCTGGGTGGCTCAGTTGGCTAAGCGTTGGACTCTTGGTTTCGGCTCAGGTCATGATCTCAGGGTGGTGGGATCAAGCCCCACCTGTCTGGCTCCACACTAGGCAGGGAGTCTGCTTCAGATTCTCTCTCTTCTCCCTCTGCCCTCCCCACTCTCTCTCACATAAATAAATAATAAAATTTAAAAAAAAAAACAGCTTGTAGAAAAGGAGAAGTAATCTTATTATTTAAACACACACGTTGGGACACCTGGGTGGCTCAGTCAGTTCCCAGGGTCCTGGGATCGAGTCCCACATTGGGCTCCATGCTCAGCGGGGAGCCTGCTTCTCTATCTGCCTGCTGCTCCCCCTGCTCGTGTGCTCTCTCTCTATCTCTCTGTCTTTCTCTCTGACAAATAAGTAAATAAAATCTTTAAAAAAAAATAATAAACATGCGTGCACATATAGAACCATCGACAACATATGACCATAATGATGTCTGTGAAGGAGAATTGGAGCCTTGTTCTACCTGATTTTGTATCCTCAGGACCTAGCAAATACCTAGCTTCACCTGTTCCTCAAAAATAAGTGTGACTTGTAGGATTGGAACATTAATTCTCTTGATTTTCTTTTCTATAACATCATTAGTCATCTCTGCCCAACTGGAAGTAAATTTGTCAATCCAAATGGGTGACATTTAGGAGGAATTTTTTTAAAAACTTTTTTTCAAAAATAAGAGTGACTATTGATGATAAAAAAAATAATAGCAGGTGAAAGTCTTTTCTTTTAATTCTACTAGAGTATTTTCGACTTTATTAATGTTTAGTCTCTCAAGACTGATCACTGTCCTGGGTGCTTGTTACTTAGAATATTTGATGACCGTTAGGAGTCATGATTTCTGTCATTAACATACACAGTGTAAAGGAGAATGACAAAATATTTTAAAACTCTGTCACGTATGATAAACTATGAATGAAATAAAGTCTGCAGTGCCTTTCTTTCTCTTTAACAAGGCCAAGCTTGTTTTTTAAAAAGTGGGGCAAGGGAGACTACTATTCTGCCTTCCTTTGGCAACAGACCTCCTTCTCTCCACGTGATTGGGCTAAGGATGTTGATAACATCAAGAAGATGCTTTCCTGTGTCCAGCATCACAGTACCTTACAGACAGAGTGACCAGGTCAGGGCTCTCATCTGTGTCGTAGCTGAGAGAGATGTGGCGTAGTTATGATTCTGTGGTCACACAGCTAAGGATACTATCCACGTAGGCCACCTCTCTGCTGCTTCCAGAAATTCCAAGTGCCCCAAAACTAAGGTGGTACAATGCTTACCAAAGCTATAAATGTGTTTAGATGGGAGTTAACTCTATATGTGAAATATTTCTCACCTCCCTCCTACTTTCCACCCCCACACAAGTACACTCCTATTGAATTCTAGGTGTGAACACCTAGATATTTCACTCTGACTCAACTTTCCATTCTCATATTTGATAAGATTGACACAAATGAAATACATTTGATAATATCCAACTGTATGTCTTAAGCATCTCTATAATGTTCAATGAGTAGATTGAGGAGATGAAAACAAAGCTAGCCAAGTATTTTTCTCTTACCAAAAGAAATAATTGAATCCCTTTGACAAATAGCTAACTTATTGAGTGTTTACTACATCCCTGGCACTGTTTTAATTGCATCCATTTGCCCACATACTGCAACGGCTCACACTTTAAAGATGGGGAAATTGAAGCTTCGAGAGGTTAAGTAACTTGCCTAAAGTTGCACCTGGCAAAAGGCAGAGACATGTTTTGAATACAAGTAGTCTGACTCCTAAATCTGATTATTAGCCTCCATGCTGTACTGACTCTGGGTAAATGAATCCAGAGTATCCCTGATGTCTTTAAAATAAGATATAGTTTTCCCAAAATATACCTCTTTAGTGGAGCCTAAGTGCTGCTTAAAGCAAGATATGCCTGTGGAAACCAGTGCTATAATTTTAGGACTTTCCCTCTAACTAATGAAGGGCATTTTCTTTGCAAGAGAATTAAGCACAAAATTGTGCAAGGACTGAAACGCTCTCAGAAACCAAGATTACACCCACTTTGGCATGCTGTGTCAAGCACCCAGGGCATAAGGAAAGAAAAGCAGGCTGGAGTGAATGGTTACACATTCAAATTTGAGCCTCAGCCATATATGTGGGTTAGTTTCCAAATGGACATTTATGTTGCCTTTATGTGGATCAAGTTGGTGTTTATTTGCCAACCGTGTTATTTAGATCTAGGAAAAAGATGGCGTGGCCCCAGGGAAGTTTCACAATTATAACCTAACTAGGTTCCCCAGCTTACTTCAGATAAAGGGGGCCCCAGAATGTTTGATAAACATAGCATCTAATAGTTCATTGATTTTCAGTAGGGAGCAGTCTCTGCTTTTGCAGGCGGTCCCAACTGGGACTTGTGGACTGACACCCAGCATTTGCCATTGCTCTAACTGTGATGCATTCCTGGTCCTGACTTGGGCGGAGAGGGAGAAAAAGGGGAGCCAGAGATTATCTTTGCGAAAAATCTAGCTTTTATTACATCACCTAAAGTAGCACGACCTGCTACACTAATGAAATCGTGTTCTTGGTTGAAAAGGGCAATTGTTAGCCTGACTTTGTGCGCACTAAAAACATTCCCCCAATCTTGTTAAATTATTGCTCTCATTTCAGATTTTTATGGCTGTGCAGCTTACCAGCCCTCATTTCTTTACGTTTCATTCATTTTCCTTGTATTGATGATTAATGGAGGATGTCGAATGTTAGAGTGAGCAGGCATCAGCAATTGCAAGATCATAATTAGTTTAGCTGACGAGGGCCTCTGATAGCACTTGCATCTGGATGGAAAAATTACCCTATAGGGAACTGGCTGCTCACCAGGTCTTTTTAGTGATACATTGTGAAACACCCGATGAATCAAATGCCCTTTCAATGCCAAGAAAGTGTTCCAGTCTTGAAGCCAAAATTATGTCTGCAGAAAGCTTTCCATTTGAAATGTATCAGAGTACAATTATAACCATTGTATTTTCTTGGCAGGGAAACCACTGGTCTACAGTATGGACTCAAGTTAAATAAATTGCCTAAATTTTATGAATCCCTGAAATTTTGACTTATGGTATTTGTAATTTTAAATTTATAATAAAATTGGGTCCCAGCAACATTTTTTCCACTCCTTATCTAACGTGCATATTTTATCATTAAAGGCTTCGCTTCCTAGAGAAAGGAGAGCGAAGTTGCAATTCAGCCTGTCTTTTTTTTTTCTTGCAGCAAGAGCATTTCATTTCCTGCCTGTTAGTATTTGCGCCTACAAACACAGCCTGACTTTTGTTTCAATGAGTTTAATGGAATCATTACTTGATAGCAAGAATGGAACAAGCAATACTAATTATCTACTTTTAAATATTCTTAGATTATTTTTGAATCTGGTGATTACAGAATTCAGCCCACTAAAATCAATTTGTATTCGGAAACGCTTGTGATTTCCAAGTCTGAGGCAAATAAAATAAATAGCCATTGATGGGACTAGCTCGTCTGGCTCCAGCAGGCACCTCATAAGCGTTCTCAGTAATACTGTACTTCGAGTTGGCAACAAGTTTCGACTGGTCGCCTCAGCTTTGGGAAATAGACGGTGTTCTCTTTCAAAGTTTACAATTGCAACCCCCAAAATTAGAATCGAGTGTGTGATATTCTCTTAATACTTGTGTTACATGAATGACATCCAAAAAGACACAAATCACGTTTAATTTTAAATGGTTTCCATGCTGCGTTTATTCCACGCTTGACTCTATTTTTAAAGCCCAGGTAGCCTGCGCTCCCCCTTTGCTAAAGTATATTAAACATATTGCCACGTTCTGTCTTGTGACTTTTGTTTTGACACGTTTAAAAGGTATATTTTAGGGTTCAGCATTTAGGAGCCATCATTAAAGGCACAAACCCCAAGTTCAAAAAGTTAAAGCTGTTTCTGTGAAAAGCCTTTGGCGTTGCACACACCTCATCCATCACTGTAGGGTTAATTATAATGAAAATCAGTGGTGCCTATTAAACACAATTGAACCTGACCTCATTATGGGCAGTGTGGTTTTATACTGTCATTGTTGCTAGTCTAAAGACAAAACTCCTGGGTTGATTTGGTCTAACTCCACTGATCATGTGACTCACCTCTGACCTTGTGTTCCCCCCCCTCCCCCCGTTTCAGAGGCGTAGAGGCTCGGGTGTTTTTTGTGCCAATTGCTTGACCACAAAGACCTCTCTCTGGCGAAAGAATGCAAATGGCGGATATGTATGCAACGCGTGTGGCCTCTACCAGAAGCTTCACTCGGTAAGAGCTTGTTAGACTGTTGGAGGAAAAGCTATATAAAGCAGCCTGTTCTGTGGTGTGATGTGTACCATTCCCTGGCTTGCAATGCCTGCTCCCGCAGAGCTTAATACAGTCACTTTGAGAGCACCTGTGATTTATGGTGAAATGGCCTTAGATGTTATGGGGAGATATATTTGAGATCATTAGTAATGCATTATGCTTCTTTTGATATAAACGAGGAAAATGATTGATTTCTGGGAACTTCCCATAACAGATAGTCGAACTAATGGTTTTCAGAATTTGGTGAAATTAATTTAGGCAGAAAGGAGAAACCTTAAAAGTTCAAAAATACACAAAAAATGTTTTAAAAAGAGGACTGTCCCTATTTCACATAAAATACAGGGCAGGGAAAGAATGCTTATTTTCACTTTAACTTCAGAATTTGCAAGTGTCATCCCGCCTGCTTTGGGGGCTAGAAGTTGGGCACGTTCCAAAGAGTCGTTCTGAACTAGGGCCCGAGAATTCCAGGCGAATGTCTTCAGTTCTTCCGATGGATATGTTCGAGTGAGGTATCTCAGGGCCCGAACGGCACACATCCGAGTAGAGGAAGGTGCGAAGGTGTTTTGTGTTTTAAACTCTCTGGCTGGCTTCTTTCTGTGGCTTACTGAGGTACCTCCAGAACTTTCGTCTCAGATTTTAGTTAGAATCCTCTGCGAAAGTTTAAGCTCACAAATTCCATTTATATATGCATTTGACTTCCTGAGGATATTTTTTTTTTAGTTTAGGAAGTTTATCTGCTGACAAGAGCTGCCTTTAAAAATAGGAATACCCCACTTAGTAAACAGAAATCCATTTCCCTCTGCCTTTTTCATTTTGTTTGGCATTTTACCATAGCTCTTAGCACAGCCAATGAATAAATTACAGCTACAGGGAATACAGTTTTAGACAAAACGTCCTCATAAATGGACCACTGGAAGCACTCTAAAAAATGCATGCTGCCAACAATACTAATTGGTGGTAAACTGTAAAACCTTAGTTATTACGTGTAGCTAACAGAAAGATTCTCCGCTCCGCCACCACATCACCTTCCTCTTGCTTCACCTTCACCATTTGAGCACAGCAATAAGCTTTCATTTAATGAGTAGTGACATTAATGATTTTAATTGAACTCTGGCCAATCATAGGCCAAGAATTAATTAAACTACTGTTCTTCCAGGTTATGATAATTTAACAACTATGATATAAAGTAAACTCTTTTTTTTACAATTATTTTAATATTCATCTCTCCAGAGGCAAGATGTGTTCAGTTTTGAGTTTCTTTATATCGTAAATTTAAATACATAAAGGTTATGCTCACATCTCATGTAAAGACTGTCACAAAAGTTATAAAAGTTTTGAAAGGGTATTGCAAATTTCTGGTTTCCTTATAGGTAGATATTAAATATCGCATATTTTCATAATAGAAATAGGAGCTCTTTATAAACCTGAACGTTCTGAACAAAATAAATGAATATGGCATATCCATGGGATGTGGCATTTTCATTCCGAAACTAATAATTGAATTGTCAATGACAAGCGTGTTATCTTTCTTGCCTTTAAAATGCCTCTGTGACAATGGAAACATTCCAAAAAGGATTTATATTTATATTTTGTTTAAGATATAAAAGGTCTCCCTTGCATTAAGGCACATTCTTTCTAGGAATAATTTATAAATTTCACATTCTAGGTAGAACTTACTTGCTGATTTCAGTAATCTTTCAGAAAAATCAGGTTTTAGTCCACTTAAAGAGTTTCCTAAATTTTAATCTGTAAATATGCATTAATTTATTAAACTTATTCTTTTTATTTTATAAGTCAAAGTTAGAGCTCTCACTGCAAGTAAAGTTTTTGGTATAGTCTTCTCTACGGATTTGAGTCCTGTAATATAAATGCCTGTTGAGCACGTACATAACCACCAATCACAGAGTGCTTAAGCTGAATGGAAAACAAGCTGGGGGAAAGTCAACATTCCATCTAAGTACAGAGTAGAATGATGTATCAGGTAGTTGGACCAAAGCTACAAAAAAATTTAAATTTTCAACAGAAAGCAAATGCTTCACCTGTTAACAAGTAAAATTTTCCATAGTGATTATATAAAATCCTATTAAACAAGGAGAAATAAAAGTGAGAGGTGGAAAAAAAAAAAGTCTCCCGCTGATATGGCTTTGAGTACCTGATATCTTTCCTCATGATTCTTCTCATTTGTCTTTGATTATGTATGCTCTGGTATTTAATACTTTATATTCACATTTGCAGTTATTTAGAAGAATGCACGTATTCATCAGCTCAGGGTACCATAACCAGATACCATAGACTGGGGTGCTTAAACAACCGAACATATTTTCACATGGTTCTCAAGGCTGGAGGTCTGAGGTCAGAGTACCAGTGTGGCCGGGTGCTGGTTGGAGAGCTCTCTACCTGGCTTGGAGAAGGCCTCCTTCTCTCTATGTCCTCATCTAACCTAATTTGCCTCCTGAAGACCGGATCTCCAGATCCAGGCACATTGTGGGGACGAGCTTCCACATACGAAGGAGGGGACCCAATATGGTCTGTAGCAATGCAGAATTCTGCCACAGTTGTCATTAAAGCCCAGCTCCCATGTTCCTGTACTGACATCCTAATGCATGACTCAGAAGTTGAGAAATATTTCAGAAAAATCTTGTTCCTTCAAGTAACTTTCTACACAGTTTTATCACTAAATGATGCAATTCCAAAATCTATTGAGTTTGGAAAAGCCATTTTTAAGTAGGTTAAAGTTTTCAGTCCTCGCTGCAAAGTTGGACACGATTTAATTGCGCTAAAATAGTGTGCTTTGGTGACGGCCTCTGCTCCCGCTTAGGGCAAGAGGAGAAGATTTAGTAAATCTATAGCGTAGAGTCTACCCTTGCTTTGAACTTAAGTGTGGTTCATATTTGTGAGGAATCGTTAATGCATTTTAATGTATTTTCTCACATTTCCCTTTTATGTGTTGTGCGTGTGTGTTCTCTGCAGACTCCCAGGCCTTTAAACATCATTAAACAAAACAACGGTGAGCAGATTATTAGGAGAAGGACAAGAAAGCGCCTTAACCCAGAGGCACTTCAGGCTGAGCAGCTCAACAAACAGCAGAGGGGTGGCAGCGAGGAACAGGTCAACGGAAGCCCCCTTGAGAGGAGGTCAGAAGATCATTTAACTGAAGGTCACCAGAGAGAAATTCCGCTCCCTAGCCTGAGTAAATACGAAGCCCAGGGTTCATTGACTAAAAGCCATTCTGCTCAGCAGCCAGTCCTGGTCAGCCAAACTCTGGATATTCACAAAAGGATGCAACCTTTGCACATTCAGATAAAAAGTCCTCAGGAAAGTACTGGAGACCCAGGAAACAGTTCATCCGTGTCAGAAGGGAAAGGAAGTTCTGAGAGAGGCAGTCCCATAGAAAAGTACATGAGACCTGCAAAACACCCAAATTACTCACCACCAGGCAGCCCTATTGAAAAGTACCAGTACCCCCTTTTCGGACTTCCCTTTGTACATAATGACTTCCAGAGTGAAGCTGACTGGCTGCGATTCTGGAGTAAATATAAGCTCTCCGTTCCTGGGAACCCGCACTACTTGAGTCACGTGCCTGGCCTACCAAATCCTTGCCAAAACTATGTGCCTTATCCCACTTTCAATCTGCCTCCTCATTTTTCAGCTGTTGGATCAGACAATGACATTCCTCTAGATTTGGCGATTAAGCATTCCAGACCTGGGCCAACTGCAAACGGTGCCTCCAAGGAGAAAACGAAGGCACCATCAAATGTAAAAAGTGAAGGTCCCTTGAATGTAGTAAAAACAGAGAAAGTTGATAGAAGTACTCAAGATGAACTTTCAACAAAATGTGTGCACTGTGGCATTGTCTTTCTGGATGAAGTGATGTATGCTTTGCATATGAGTTGCCATGGTGACAGTGGACCTTTCCAGTGCAGCATATGCCAGCATCTTTGCACGGACAAATATGACTTCACAACTCATATCCAGAGGGGCCTGCATAGGAACAATGCACAAGCGGAAAAAAATGGAAAACCTAAAGAGTAAAACCTTAGCACTTAGCACAATTAAATAGAAATAGGTTTTCTTGATGGGAATTCAATAGCTTGTAATGTCTTATGAAGACCTATTAAAAAAATACTTCATAGAGCCTGCCTTATCCAACATGAAATTCCCTTCTTTTATTCTTTCTTTTGATGAGTAGGTTACCAAGATTAAAAAGTGAGACAAATGGTCAGTGAGAAGAAAAAAAAAAAGGAAGATGGTAAATAGTCATGTTTTAGAACCTAGTTAAGTCAAAAAACCATCTTGGCGAATGTGTACTGTGGAAACGGTCCATAAGAAGTATCACCAGACTCTAATTATTATGTTTGTAAAGAAAGATATCAAAGCTATCTAGAATTTGAAAGGGTTTACATATTATTGATACTAACGCAGTATTGGCCTGGCCGTTGGTCCATTTGTTCATAAACCCAGAAGTTGTTGCCTAAGTTTAGAAGTATCACGAAATCCTAGGCAGACGAGGAGAAATCTAATCTCCTGGGCAGCGAAAGGAAAATGGCGCCTCTTACAGCAATCTCCTCTCATTGACCATGTTTCCGACTTAGACCTAGAAATGCGAGCTGTGGTTAGGCTTGGTGAGAGAGCAGCAAGGAAAGTGACAGCTGGTGGCACAGTGATTTTGGCCAGCCCTGCCTGTACATACACATGCACACCCTCTCTGATATTTTTGTCCTTTAGATGTTCAAATACTCCTTTCAAAAGTAGTCCTTTTGTTTGCAGTTTAGGTTCATTTTGTCCAAATATATATGCATTTTTAAAAAACAGTGTCCTCAGTGCTTACGTAGTCTTTTTTTTTTTTTTTTTTTTTAGCCAGGTGTTTCTTTCTCTTATGTGATAAAGCAGTTTGGATTTGTTTTTTAAGCCTCCTCTTGGTCACCAATCTCACTTGGCACGTTATAACTAAAGGGATCCCCCTCAGTTCAAAAAGATTAGATGGATACAAAAGTTCAGACCGTGGGCTGAATTTGTTTAGAATACATGGTATTTCTCCACAAGGTAACCTGCTGTATTATTTATTTTCTTCTGGTTAAATAGAAGTTCCAAACTTTGTGGCCAGGCAGCGTCTAAGGTTACGTTACCACAGACTGACAGTTGGTATATGTACCAGTCACTCCCTTCATTAGATTTATACAGGTTTAGTTAAGTAGCATTAAATAGGATTCTTAGAAGTATATCTTCATAGTACTTTTAATACTTAAGGCTTTGTAAAACTATCCATGAAGGGAAAGCTCCTCAGCATAACTGCTCAGGGAAATAGGGCTACATAACTGAACATTAAGTAATTGGTTAAAGGTGCTGTTAGTCGAGCCTCAATGCTTGCTACAAGGATGTATGTACAAGGACTGACTTAAATAATTTGCATTATATTGTCCCAACCAGTAGTTTATTTTTTGCCACGGAGATGTAGAAGATATTACAAGCTACTGGATGCACTGTCAGATTAACTTATTTCATTAAAGAAGTTGGGAGAACAAATAGGAAAAAAAAAACTTATTTTTCTAGTAAATATTAATGTATTACATTTCAAATAATGGTGCCTGACATATTGAATAATTATTTTCTACAGTGTACGTATGCAACAAAGATATTCCATCATGCATTAGAGTCAGTTCTGGCTCTGCCTAGCTGTTTACATTTGCAAATGTAGCAAACAAGGTAATGAAGCAACTATTTCTATTGCGGTAGATACCTTTTGTGTGTGTGTGTGTGCATTAAAGTTGTAAACGGTAACATGAAACAAATGGAAGTTCTTGATATAATGATATGGAAAACAAGAAGGAAATGAAAATATTTTTATGCCTACTTAGGAAAAAAAAGGGTAGCACTATTCATTCCAAGTACTTTTTTTTTTTTAATTTTTAAGCTCTTAACTCACATTGTTATGCTTAAAATGATAAACATATATCCTCTTTTTATTGCTTTGTCTATGTTTCGGATGAAACATTTCAGAAATTATTTTGATAAGCGCTGCTGGCCCCCGCAGCACTGGTGTTTTTATTGCGTTCTGTAGCCGTGTTTGCACTCAGTTTTACAGAATTCCCAGTTGCTTTGTATTGTTTTGTTGTGTTTGGGTTTTGTTTCTTTTTCCCAGTACCAGGTCTTTGTTCCTTAAAGTTGGATGGCAGGTAGAATTCAAGCAGTTTGTGACTGTCGTAGTGAATGAAGTTAAAATGTCTTTCTGATGTGTTGTCATTTCCATTCTTGCATTTTTGTTTTCATGTAAAAAACAAAAACAAAAAAAAAAAACAAAAACAAAAAACAAAAAAAAAAGGGAGAGAAAGAGAAAAAAGAAATCAGGACTAAGCCTTCAGCTTCAGTTTCATTTTGAAAGGGCCCTATTCTGATCTCACCTGTCTAGCTCTAATATTCACATAAACTGAAATAAAGAGGTGGAGTGAGGAGCTCTGACATGCAAATTATGTGATGCTGATTTATCTTTCTTAGGAATTTCGATGAATACATCTCAGAATGTACAGGCAGACTTGAGAGGTGGCCATTAAAGATCTCAGAAAGAGAGGAGATGTCCCAAACAACAAAACAATATTTCATTTTCTTAGTAAAAAGACTAGTAATAAAGTGCACTGTGGCAATCCTTAAGCAACATTATATATGAACTGCTCAAATCAGCAGAATGTCTAAAGTTTGGTTAACTTGGGCAATATTACAGGTATGACTTTTTGGGCAAAACTGCTCCATAAACAATTTCTCCAGTGTGTCAGACACAAATAGGTTGTTCATTTTTGGCATGTATTCCTTTCTCTTTTTTTTTAATCTGATTTTTGTTTTCTCAGACAGACGTAGTAGTAATGATTAGCATTGGAAAATACATATCACTATTCTTGGAATATTTATGGTCAGTCTACTTTCAGTAGAATATTCTTGGATAGCATTGACACGATAGATCTTATTCCATATTCCTTTATTATTGATTATTTTATTTTCACTTTTGTTTTCATTGTTATACATATTTTGATGGAGAAGAGGTTGGGCTTTTTTAAAAAGATGAAAATTTATTGTAACACTAAAATACCCCTTATTTTTTTGACCTGCGAAAGCCTTTGTTCCATCTCTCAAAATATATTATAAAAATGGTTTGTTGTTATTTTTATTTGGTTTAAAGGTTTCCGAATGATTTTGCCTTAAATTGTGATTTTAAATGACCTACTTAGGTACTTATCCTTTTTTTAAGGACTTTCAAGATGATTTAGGAATTTCCCCTCTTGGAAAGGCTTCCCCTATGATGAAAACTATATGCCAGCTAAAATTGTATACCATTGAAAAACTGTAAGTCTTTTGAAATTACTTGTCTCTATTCTGAATCAAGCTTTGAGTCAAACTTTAGGTCAGGACCAGCTCATACATTCGTTCTGCCTTTTCTTACTCTTTCTTTCTCCCTCTCTCACCCATATATTCATACTGTTGTTTGGGATAGAAAAATCATAATGAGCCAGCCCACCTTGGAAGGATGTGGATTGAGAGACACTACAGGACTCTAAGTGAATGAGAAAAGGATGGAGCTCTAAACCTTAACACGTTAACTCCGTAGTTCAAAAGGAAACGAGTGTGCCCATTCTTTCTACATGACATATTGAGATGTTCTTTTAAAAAAATCAACTTTTAAGATAGTGATGTTTTGTTCTAAACTGTTCTCTTTTAGTAAAGGTAGATTTTAGAAAACAAGCATGGGGATTCTTTTCTAAGGTAATATTAATGAGAAGAAGAAAAAAAAAGTGATTATCTTTAACAGCTCTTTGTCGAAGCCTGTGGTAGCACATTATGTTTATGGTTGCACATGTGCACATGATCTGTTATGATCCAATGCAAATACAGCTCCAAAAATAGTAAATGTATAGAGATTTTAAAATGCCTGAGGACATACATTTTTCTTAATAAATTGAAGAGTACCAGTACTGCTATTAAAATAATTATTAGCCTTCTGCTGTGTGGCTGCAAAACATCACAAGGTGACCCGTCCTGAGACCTCTGAACTGCCCGCCTGTCTAGTTAGTGAACATTAACACAATTCCAGAGTGGGGGTGTCTGTCGTCCAGTGGTAGGAGCATGGAGTAAAGAAGCTGGTGGTCAGCTCCTGTGCTGTAGGCCAGCCTTTTGCCTAAAGTTTACATGAGCTCACAGTCTTTGGGTTGATGGTCATGGCAAAAAAAAAAGAAAAAAAAAATGCAAGGCATCTTTGGTAAGCAAGTAGGTCAGGGCTTGCTGGCCGTCCCTAGATCACAGGAGAAAATGATGGATTTGAAATTCAACCAGAATGTGGAACTAAATATGCTAACCAAAGGTAGGTACTACTAGATGGAGTTCTATCAGTAGGCAGCTGTAAATGAGAAGAGGATAGAAAGACATGCTTTGGGACTTCGGAGGGCTGTGTTATTTTCCCAAAGAAAGACTCGGCCAAGGGCAGAGGGATGGCTTCTTTAGAGAACACTTCCTTTTGGTTTTCCAATACTGTTTCATAGACTGCTGATTCACACGTTCATGATAGCAGTGCAGTTTAGAAATTGTCCACAATTATTTGCAGTAATTAGGACCTCTGGAAGATGCGAGGGCAGAAGTGTGTGAAGTCAGGGATGAAGAAAATGTGAAATTCAACATTGATCCACACATGGAAACTGGATAATGTGTGCTCATGCTGTTCTCTTGAAAGGAAAGGTAGAGCTGCAAGCCTCACCCCATCCTACACCAGAGAAAAGCAAGAGTAACTTTACATGGAAGTAACGTTTAGCCTTCATCAGAGAATATGGTCCTTCAAGACCCATAAGTCCCAAAACTGGATCCTGATTCTACCCCTGGTTGTTTTTCATTTTATGACCTGCAGTAGATCACTTTTTCTTTTCGTTCCTCAGGTTCCTCACCTGTAAAATGGAAAAAAAATATATTAATAATAATATTAATAATAATAATAATAATGGTAATGTAGTACTTGTTTTGTAAAGCACTTTGAGATCCTTGGTTGAAAGGCACCATGGGAGTGCCAAGTATTATTACATGGCCAAGGGGCTTATTTAAACTCTCAGTTCCCAAGGGCCAGAAAAGGTTGGGGTCATTTTTGTTAAAGATGAGCTGTAAATATCATACTAGACAGCCTATAGTGTTGACTATGAAGAGGCAAAACTATTACAAGGCTGATAAAACAATAGTTTCTTAATGGCTACCAACAAGGCAAATATCACAATAAGAAATGCCAAATTCCTTAGGGTGGACTATTTGACAATGTGGATAATTGGGGGGTGGGATGGGGTTGGGAAACATCTCAAAATGCCAATGTAAAATTAACTTACAGCAATATTCACCAGCAGAAAATGTCTTTCATATGGAATGATTTCATGTTGCTAAGAAAAAATTCAATTTGTAGTCCTGATTTGAATATTAGAATGTTGGCTATAATAGTTCTGTTCTTACAACACATGGAATTTTTTTTTTTGTTTTATTTAATTTTGTTTTCATAGTGCATGTTCATTTCTACTCACAAACATGTTCTTGGTGTATTTCTTATGCAAACAATCTTCAGGCAGCAAAGATGTCTGTTACATCTAAACTTGAATAATAAAGTTTTACCACCAGTTATACATGATGGCGTTGGTATGGTTTATACGGATTCATTTTCATCCACGTAGCAATAGGAAATACATACTGTTGTAACATACAGACAGGCTCTAATGAATTGAGATGGTGAAATCAGATCACCATTTTCAAAAATATGAAGATTGAAAAGGCCTGAATTCTCTCAACTTGTTTTGCTTTGCTTTTTTTTTCTTTAACAAATCTCTTATTGATAGATCTTGTGTAAAAGAAAAAAAAATCATACTAGTTTCTTGAGGAAGATTAACAATAAAAAAATGTGTTTATTTCAAAAAATATTTATTGAGTATTAAGTATTGAGTGTTGAGTATTGGGTAGTGCTTATGTTACAAAATGTAAAAAGTCCTGCTTTTGAAGCTTAGCTTTGATTCAATTCAGTGTACCCACATAGGATGTGAAGATCCTGGTAATAATCGCACGAAGTTTATATTAATATATTACGTGCCTTGTTTGTTTGCTTAAAATGAAATTAATCAGAGGAGGTTTCCCAAAGGATGATTTTGAAAGAGGGAAGAAGCAGAAGAAATCCAGGTAGGAGAAGGACATGGGGAAATTCACCCAAGTGTTTGTATCCAGAAAGAAAAACACAAAAAGGACAGGACTACTTAAAGTATTTAAATAACTAATTTCTTCAGAAGATTTGTTTTGAAAATTTCAAATTAATTAGTATCTACCCTCCTTACACAATCTTCACTTCTGATTTTCATGAGCCTAAATTAACTAATCCCTTTATTTATTTATTTATTTATTTATTTATTTATTTATTTATTTATTTTTTCTAGCTCTCTCTCTTCTCCCTTGTTTTGAAAACAGCAGAGTAGAGACTTTGAGGGGCTTTCATAGTGGTGACAAGCCTGTTTCACCACTGGGGCAACATTCTCTAGATAAGAGTGCAGTAGTTAACACTTTAATGTGATTTCTCTATGCGGAACTTGATTCTCCTGTCAGGACCACTCTTCAGATGAAGTTGAATACACTGTTCTCACCCCGAACTGTCAGAATCCCACGCAGAAAGAACTCTCTAACCATCAGCTACTTAGCATTGTCAGAGGGGAAAGAAGAGCAAGTCAGCACTATGAGCCCTCCCTCACCTTTGGTCCCCCATCTCTGTGGGGGTAGAGCCAGGGTCAGAAACTCAGTGGCACAGAGGATGCAGGCAAGTAGCCCTTGTAGGGGAGCCAGCTGGGTGGAGACCTTGGGACCCGGAGGGCTGTATGAAGGTAGCCTTTCCTCGCTCTAAGAACAGTGCCAAGCTGACTTGGGTTGCAGATTTTCAGTTTTCAAGAAAAACTGGACAAAGGGAATTTGATGTGAAATCTCCTAATTTTTAATGTCAGTGACTTTTTTTTTTTTTTTTAAATATTGCAAGCCAAGCAAAACACTTGTTCAGAATAGATTCCACCCCGAGACAGGCAATGTGTGACCCCTGGAGCTTGAACAATGGTGAACTCTGGTAACTGGCAGGGAGGAAATTGGGCAAAGCGCTGAGGTTAGCTGTGGTTCCTCTGGGTTTTGTCTCAGGTCCCAGTGCACCTCCAGCTCTGCCAGGAAACCCGAAAGCACTGTGGCAGCAGCACCTGCCTGATTCTTTCAGAGCCAAATTTGCTTAAGACGAAAAACATTTGCACAGAAGACAAACAAGCCTTCGTTTTCGAGCATACTGCTAATTAGTTTGTACTTTTGTTCTCCGTCTTTGTAACCCCAAGTACCATTTTTCTGTTTTTAACAGGCTGGGATGAACAAAGAAATTTCAAAAACGATTAAAAGTTGCTAAAGTTAATGGTCAGCAATGTCCAAGATGTCCTTGTATTCCTCTCCATGTCACATTTTTTTTGAATGAAAATAACGGCAGTAGAAAGTAGAGCCTAACAGTTGATGAGAAAGAAGGGGCTTTTTCAAGTTATAGTTGATCGTTCTAATGAATAATTTCAGGAATTTCTTTAAATAAAAATAAGCAATTTTTATAATGAAATCTTATTGCTACTTTTACAGCATCGTTCTCCAATATGTTTAGGATGTCAGTAATCCGAAAGTCACCTTCCCCGAATGTTAAAGTATTGATACAGAATATATTACACGAGATAATAACCAGTTCTCCCAGCCTTTGTGCAATAACAACAACAGAACATGTAACAAACATTAACCTTTTCCTTCAGGTAAGCAGTAGAGACTGGGATCTAGGAAAATATCCTAGAAATTCTTTAAATTCTTTCCATAAATAGGTGAATTTCCAAATTAAGATTGCAGAAGCACTCAACTACAAGCAATTTCCCAGGAACATTTATGAACTCCAACGCCACAGATATTTCACAGACTTCTTGGAACCCGCACCACCTCTCACATGAAAGCATCTGCCTTCCTCATGTTTACACATTAGTCAGTTTTTAGAATTAGTATATTCTACAACCAATGGTATTTTCTTCAGACCTTAAATCTCCTAGGTATTTTCTTTCTACATAGCACATATTACCCAATGAATTAATGTGTCTGAAAAAGCATAAATGCACCAATTAGTTTACAAAGATCAATTTGATATCATCATGATGGCTTATTTTCTATGATTTTATTTTTTACAGTTGCCTTGACGAATTTTTTTTCTACAGCAAAATTATCATTGCTGTTATTTTTTGGTGGTGGTGGTGGTGACGGTGACCGTATGGTACAAACCCAGGCTTCATGCATTCATTCAACAAATATCAATTGAGTATTTATTATGTACCAGCCACTATTCCAAGCATTTGGACTGCATCAGTGAAGAAAAGGAGACCAAAACTCCTGTTTGGAAGGGAGACAGACAATAAACATACACACACAATAAACAAATATATAAATAGCATTTCATGTTGGAAGGTGATGCATGCACTGGAGAGGGAAAGCAGCGTTCAAGGCAGTAGAGTGGATGGATGCCATATCCATTACGCTAACCAACAGTACAGCCCTCATCTGAGCCAAGACTTAAAGGAGGAGCTGACAGAGTGAACAGCTCATGCAAAGGCCCCAAGGTGAGAGAGTGTATCCGGTAAGTTTGAGGAAGAGCAAGGCAGCCAATGTGGCTGCGGCAGGTAAACCAGAGGGAGAATCTTTAGAAACACGCTCAAAGATGAAAGTATTGAGGTAAGAGGTGATCAGATCATTTAGGACATTGTAGGCCACTCTGGCTACTATGACTTTTATTGGGTCTGAAGCAGGGAGGTATTTTAGTGTTTTGAGCAGAGGATTGCTATTTGATGTATGTTTAAATGGGACCATTCTCTTCTATGCTTGCAATAAATCATAGGAGGGGAGCTTTGCAAGGATAGAAGCAAGGAAACCAGGTTGGAAGCTGATTTAGTCATCTCCGCAAGAGAGAACGGGAGCAGAAAAGCAGTTAAAATTCCGGAAATCATCTTAGAAGGAGAACAAACTAGATGGCCTGAATGCAGGGTGGGAGAGAAAGAGGAGAGTCAAGAATTATTCCAAGATTTTTGGTCTGAGAAAACTGGAAAAATGGGTTCGAAGGATCGGGTTTGAGTGGGGAGGGAAAGGAGTTAAATTTGGGACAAGCTACATCTAGGAGTTGGAAGTTAGGCATTAGCCTTAGCATCTAGACAGTATTTAAAAACATGAGACTGGCTGAGATAATCTAGGGAGGAAATGGAGGTGGAAATACACCCAGTAATTGAAATCAGAGCAATGAGGAGACACTAGCGACAGAAACTGAGGAGGAAGCCACCTGTGAGGTAGAAGGAAAATGAGAGTAAGGTATCTTGGAAGACACAGGGGGAAAAAAAAATGTATCACGAAGCAGGGAGCCATTGACTTTAGAAGATACTGCTGATAGGTCAGGTGGGAAAATGCTCATTAGCTTTGGCAGCCTGAAGGTCACCAGCAGGGTGGGCTGTATACTTTGCAGCGCCCAGAGCAAACTGGACTTGCAAGCCCCCTTGTTCAGAAATTTCAAATTTCAAGACGGTGGCATCAGAGCTTCCAAAGAAACTCAGGACCCTGTGCACCTGCATGGATCCCGTGCCCTCGAAGCTGCCCCTGGTCGGCAGTGCGTTGACAAAAGCCGTTAATAGAACAGATAGGATAGGAAAGTCTGGGGGAGTACATTCAAGAAAGAAGAGGAAGAGAGGTTTGGAAAACACTATACAAACAATTTGGGGAGCTTTGCTCTAAAGGGGATTGGAAAAAGGAATGATAGCTGGTAAGAGACGTTGAATCAATAGCAAGTTGTTTTGTTTTGTTTCAGAACGGGAGAAATAAAAACATGTTCCTTTGCCAAGGATGATGATGCAGTAAGGAGGGCTTTATTCATCTTCCAAAGGAGAGGAAAAACAGCTGGAGTGATGTTCTTTGATAGGTGAGCGAGTGAAAGGAGACAGGATCTCATGCCCAAATGGAGAGGATGACTGTAGAAAAGAGGCGAGTGGTTCACATTCTGCAGTCACAGTTGGCAAAGCAGACTCTAGCAGACACAGATGTTGGGACCTGTGTGACTACGATAGCAGGGTCCCCAAAAGCTCTGTTTTTTCTGATGAAATGTCTTTCTGGTGGCACTACTGTTCTGCTTATTACTCCATTCAGAACACCAAAGCATTTCATTCAGAAACAAGGCCGCGTATACATTAAATAAGCCAATATGGTTTCATTCTGTCCCAATGGCATGTGGATATTTGGTTAAAGTCAGAAAACTGTCACAACTGAAAACAGTATTTGAATCTCACCTTAAAAATTGCTTCTAAAAATCTGCCCCAACATACTCATCTTGTTTAGTTCAAAACATTATTTCTCATTTTCTTAATTCTGTTTTTTAAAAGAGAGTATGCATTTTGTTATACTAATAAGGAACACCACAGAAGTATGGCCTTCTTGGTTTCTCTTAATGCCATTTCCTGAAGATACACCCCCGATAAAATGCAGGGTTTTACTGAGTTTTCCTTAGGATTTGCTATTGATTTTTTTTTTTTAAGATTTTATTTATTTGTTCGACAGAGATAGAGACAGCCAGCGAGAGAGGGAACACAAGCAGGGGGAGTGGGAGAGGAAGAAGCAGGCTCATAGCGGAGGAGCCTGATGTGGGGCTCGATCCCGTAACGCCGGGATCACGCCCTGAGCCGAAGGCAGATGCTTAACCACTGTGCCACCCAGGTGCCCCTGCTGTTGTTTGTGTGAATTAATTCATGTTTGCTGAGTACTGATTCTGGACTTAGAACTGCGCACAAGCAGTAACAGACACAAAAGAGACTTCAAATTTGGTGCATGCTCTAGATTTTTCCACAAATGTCCAGTCGATTTAGTTATAAGGTGGCTTAATTATAAGTTTTTTCACTTGGGAGCATTTTCTGAACCTTTCCTTATTGCATTTCATTTCATGATACATTTTAGTACCCTTGACAAAAAGTCTTCCCATTATCTTAATAAAATTCTATTGAAATTTTAGGAAACACTTCTTTGTTATTCCCACTACGACTTTTAAATATGAGATCATATACTCAGCAGAAAGGCTTTGGTATTTGTTAACAGTGCAGCTTACAGTAACTTCTTCCTTAACAGTGTTAACTTCTAAAAAAGCACTTAAGGAATGATATCTTACCTTAGATATCTAATAAAGTAAAAATCAAAACTGGAAAACCCAAATAAAATGAACTGCAATGACCCACGGAAGTTTTAGAGAATGAAACTGCTCTGGTTTTTCCAATATATGGTTTTTTAACTTGTAAGCCAGCAATCAGCCCATGCTATTTTATCAGTGAGTTTTCTTTGCCAGCAGCAGCTGTCCTTGCTCTGTAACCCTCTATCACACTTCCAACCTGCACGCAAGCAAGCATTCGGGTAAGGCGAGTTGCCTCACAGGCGATAGCAAACGTTTATCACCACTGAAAATCACAGAGTAGACTGCCTGATACCCTTACATTACTGACCGGTGATGTTCACGGAGGCTTCAGTCTTCTCAAATGCGATGGGAAATCTTTTTTTCTGAATTGGTGCCAGTTGGCCCTAGTTTCCCAGACAGTCTCATATTTAAAGACTGTAAGGAAGCTTTTCTTGATATCTTTGGTTGAAGTTGTCCTCAGAAAAAGCATGGGGAAGCCTTTCTCACTTGAGGCTTTTGTGTCTCTGGCCATCTACTGTCCTTCCAAACCCTATTCCCTTATTAGCATTGTATTGTCCGAAAGTAAATGGATTGCCATTTGCTTTTGAAGACATGAGATTTTTCTTTGCCATTTTAAACATTATTTCATGAACCTGAAGTTTGGTACAACTTCCAGGCACATCTCCTTTGATTCAAATCCATGGCGGTAACACCTTAACAGACTCCGAGTAGACATATTTGCATTTCAGTATACTAAGTTTAAAGATGAACACATCATTCGAACAAGGCCCACTTCTGAATGCCTCTTTCCCAGACTGCTCACATGCATGCGAGTACTGAAGTCACTATAGCTTCCTCCTTTTAGCCTTCCTGCCCCAACCACTTTAACCTCAAAAACAAACTCTCAAATGTTTTATAATTAACAAGAATTGTTCTTTTCAAAACAAACACCAATATGCAGCTCCGTTGATAGTTAAACTCAATTACAGAGTACTCTTTTACACAGAAATATATTTTTAATATTTTTAAAGGTAAAAACACCCAGAGAAAAGAGGACTGCCTATTGGCACACACCACTGCTCATGATGATTTTTGATGGTTAATGATTTGAAGGTAGACAAGGGAAATAAAACTCAACATTTTATAAGCATTAATACATTAGATTGTGTTTTAAAAGTCTTTGGTCAGGAAGGAAGGCATGAAAGATGAAAACAACAACAAAAACTAAGTTAAAAGTTGTCTTAACATGCTGACTTCTATTTCGGGGACAATTTTCAGGGAATTCTTGGAAAAGTTTTATAAACAGTTCCCATAATATAAAAAACCGGAGGTACTAATAATTAACATTCAGGATCCAATCAGCCATCAAAGAGATTCTTTATTTTCCTTTTTTAGACTGTGTTTTTCCCCTCAATGCATGTTTGTTTGTGGACTATGCTTATTAATAGAAATAAATACATGGTAATACTTTGGCAGGTTGGCTTACATATAATCAGCCATTTGCCACTTACCAAACATGCAAAGCTTATAAAAGCAGACAACCAAGACAATCGACACCATCTTACGGTAAGCTAACGAGCCAAAGCTGGCTGGCTCGTGAGGTCCCCCATACAGATTCCTTCATACAAAGAACTGAGCTCTGCACCTTCTAGACACCTGTAATCTTCAATTTCCCATGATAAGTAAATCAATTTGGCCTTATCCACAAACATTTCTAGAAATTCTGTTGGTTGTGGGTAGCATCTTTACAGATGGGATCCTTATGTATGGTGTTCCATCATAATGGGTTTGGTGGTAAATAAACTAGATCATTATTTAATTTTTAGATTGTCAAACCATAACTCTCAAAATGTTATAAACAACAAAAACATCATTCTCATAGGCAGAGTGAGCACATGCAAAATTTCTAGTTAACTCCTTAAAGAGGGAACAAGCAATAGGACAACGCTGGTTCAAAAAAGGGTATGAAAGGCTGAAAAGAAAGAACGCTGTAATAAGATTGCTAAATTATATACGATAGAGTTCACGTCCAGTTTGGCAGTAATGACCATTGGTTGTCTTCGTTAATAAGAAAATCATCGTGAATGATCAGTTTTCTATAAGGTAACTTTATAGAGTAGTAAAATAGTAATAATAAATAGTTATATTTTCCAGGAGAGTAGAATGATAATAAACCTTTTAGATCACGCTTACTATGACCTTGGAAGATGAAGCAGTTATTTTTGCCTCATTTCCCAATTTGGTTATTATTTTTTTCCTTAACAAATACAGAAGCATCTGGAAAAAATTAAAACATTTGCATCATTCCATAGTGTATACTTTTCAAAAGTGAAAGTCACTTCTCCCTGTGAGTTGTGTTATGAATTATATAAACAACATAAATTTACTTTTTATTTAAAAAATTTTATTTTATTCTCCAGACATAAAACTGAAATCAAATTCACCACAATTTCAATATAATATTGCTCAAAAAAGATCCCTACTTCTAGCTTATAATTAATTATAAGAAATCCTTTATGGAAAAATATATACAGATAAAAACTAGGGTATTCTAAATATGTTTATGGGGAAATATAAATAGGTTTTTTTTTTTAAGATTTTATTTATTCATTTGACAGAGAGAGACAGCCAGCAAGAGAGAGAACACAAGCAGGGGGATTGGGAGAGGAAGAAGCAGGCTCCCAGTGGAGGAGCCTGATGTGGGGCTGGATCCCAGAACCCCGGGATCATGCCCTGAGCCGAAGCCAGACGCTTAACAACTGCGCCACCCAGGCGCCCCTATAAATAGGTATTTGTTAATATTTTGAAGTGAGTGGTGTCTCATGGAAGTGTCACAGAAGACTAAAATTCAAACAAAACTTTTCTGCTCTCATTCAATATTTTATAAATCACTATAGCTTCCTTCTTTTCCAAAGCGTTGAAGACTGTACCAAAAATGCCCTTTGGGCAGAGGATATTTTTGATATTTCTCTTGGGAAATCAAAATGATTCTCCCACCCACTACTATTTATACCTATCTCTGCTATTCTAACCATTATTTACTAAATAATGGACCGAGGTTACAGATACTAGTTACAATTTCTTCTCCAACTACTTGCCTGTGGTCTATTTCCAGAAAACATTTTTATATCTACCAGAAGAGGGCAGGGAAGGGAAGAGGAGGTAAAATATATTAGAATGATTGTTGCTTGAGTAGAAAAAACAGAGCTCATTTATTCCTTGTTCTTAGTTCCTAACATTGTATCTGGTATTAGTGGGCACTGAATAGACATTTTTTAGATTAGATGGAATCACTTGGTAATGACTCTGAGAATGTCTGCTAGGGAAAGAAGTTTTTAACAACAACAACAAAAGTAACATTTGGGAAATGTTTTGAAATACCAAGTTTTTGAAATTGTCTTCCTTTCTTTAATGTAATGCCTACTGAAATAATTTTAAATGTAAGTGTCACTAAATAAATACTTACTGATTAAATTACGAAGGGTCAAGTTTCGGATGTGTTTAAGCAAGGACTGGGAATGCAGGGGACAATCTATGTCACTAAAGTGTACACACGAGATACCGCCAAACTCAAGTTTGATCTCGACTTACTCATTTGTGGGCCTCGCAGCTTAGCTACATCAGAATCAAAAAAGCTCTCTAATGTGCCTCTACCAACTTTTTTTTTCTTTTTTTGAGGCAATAGGGATTTAAGAAGAAAAAAAAAAGTTCCCCTGAAATTCCTCTGGAGTCTGGAAGTGGGTAGCACCTTGTGGCCCAAAATGTACATTATAGACAAACTTCCACTGGAGAAAATGTGCTGTTTGTCAGTTTTTTAACATAGTAATTTCATCGTTCTTTCATCCAACATTTACTCAGGTTTGTTGAAAAACATTTCTTGACTATCTGTATTATGACAGCTCGACATCCTCTCCTCTAAGATACTTTGTCAGTAGGTAAACACCCTCATACTAAAAACCCGAGCACCATCTGAGCTCTCTCCCTTTTCCTCATCCCCCGCCTTCAATCTTACACAAGCCCTGCTCATTGCACCTGCTGTGCAGTTTTCTCATCTGTCCGCTACCCTCCGCATCTCTGCTCCTGGTGAGGCATCTTTTTCTGGTTCATGGTCATAGTCTCCTACCTGGATATAGTTTCCACACTGCTGCCAGGTGAACTCCGAAGTGCAAAGCTGACCTTGTCATTCCCCTGCTTTAAGCCCTTCATGCTTCCTGCTTAGTTTACAGAATAAAACACGAGTGTTTTGCATTGTAAAGCCTTCAATGCCCCCATGGATCTTGACAGCTCATCACATATTGCTCCCTGGTAAAACTACACTGCCTCTAATTTCACAAACGTATCAAGGACTTCTCAAGTCTACATCATTACTTGTAATGTTGCCTCTGATATGAGGGCGCTTCCCACATTTATTTGCCTATCCTTCTCATTACTGAACTGTCAAGACTCAGATCAGAAATTACCTCTAGCATAACTTCCCTGAACAGAGCACTGAAAATTTCCCTCCTCTGGACTTCCTGGCACATGCCTCACTTTCTCTCACATCATGCTGGTAGACTGCCTCCCTCCGCAAGAGCTACACTTGAAAGGTGGCTGAGTGTATGACTGAGCAGTTGATTGTTTTATTTTCCTTTTATTAAATTAAGTAACCATATGTGGCCAGTGCTATTCTATAGGGCAGTGCAGCCCTACATTCTTTCTGAATGGGGTTTCATGCAATGTTGCTCTTCTTTTGGGAAAATAACACCAGCAAATTTGTATCTTTTCATGCCCTTTGTTTCTATGGTAAAAAGCTCAGTAATTAATTATAAGTACTTTATGTGTATTACTGTTACAAGCATCAAAAGGGTAACTTTTTTTTAAAAGGAGGACTTCATTTTTACTAATTTTTTGAATAATTTACTTTGGCAAATATACCGAAGTGACTCTATATTATAATAATAAGCCCCTGCCTCTGAGGCAGCTTAAACACGCTTTTCTCCATGGGCCTTTTTAACCACTGTGGAAAATTGATTACACTTCATTTGATCTCAGGTTTACAGTATCAGAGTATGTATTTCTGGACATTATTGGTCGTTTTTTAAAACAAGGAAAAAGCAAAAGCTGTGAATAATTTTCAAACTTCAATCTTAATTTCAATATTTTTAAATTTAACTGACAAGGTAATTATCCCAGAAATTGTCCTAACTCAATGATTTGTGAAACTATGATTGTCCCATTAAAATGACAGAGTACTCAATCAGGAGAGAAAAATGGTTCTCTGAGGTTTGGCCCTATTAAACCGGTTCTTTATGTTATTATCCACTTCTCCTTTGGAATATATGCAGCTGTGTGTTTCCGTGTGCGTGAGGAAAAGTGTCCCAGCCAGAAGATTGCTAATGTGAGGGTAGAGCAGTGGAGCAGAGGGTGAAGAGTGCAGATCCTGAGGGCAGATTGCCTGACCGGAATCCCACAGGCCTACGTCACACTGGCGGTATTATGGAAACGGTTCAGTTGGCCACTCTCCACCCCAGTTTCTTCATCTATAAACAGTGACAATAACTTGATCTGTCATGCTGATCTGGACTGTCTACACTAAAACCCCTCATGTCTGAATTTTACAAAGCAAGAAAAGATTGTGTTTTGTGAATACTGCGTGCCCATCGCAGATCAGCTGAGGGCTCTGTTCCACATCACGCTTATTCAAGGACCCAGGTAGATACAGCAGTCATTGTCTGGATGATTGCCAGTCACCATACCAGAGGGGAAAGAGCTCAGGACGGTTGTCTCCAGCAAGTGCACTCACCTAGAAATGACCCACTTCACTTCCCCTCATAAATCATTGGCCAGATGCGGCTTCAAGGCCAATAGTGTGATCCGGCCATGTGCACGAGAAGGAGGCTGAAATGTTCAGTGACAAGTCACTAATGACTACCACAATAATTATGCTTATCGCATATACTAAAGTTACTTTACACAAATTACCTAGAACAGGACCTGCAGTAAGTTATTATTAACTAATGAAGAGCAAATGCACGAAGTGTGAAATTAGATGATTCCAATTTCATGCCAAAGTACATGATTTTAGGACTCCGGGTCTGCTAAAACCAGCTAATCTGAGGGGGGAGAAAGATAGCAGTGAGGTAATCCAGAGTTAATACTTTACTTCCATCAAATATGATCTATTTTAGAAATATATTTAATCATAATTCCTTCATCCAAAAGAATCACTTATTTATTCATTTGTACATTCAGCAAGTATATAAAAGTACAATGCTAAGTGCTGAGGATACAGTGGTGAACAATACAGAAATGGTTTCTGCCTTCATGGGAGATTGGATGTTAAATGTATAACATGCAAATAGTCACTTAGGATCGTGATAAGTACCACAGAGAATTTCTATATAGGCAATGGAATTAATGATAAGTATTTAGGAATTTTACAGATCTTTAAAGTGTGCATTATATTTATTCTTCCATCATGCATACATTTAGTATTAAACATCAATGAATCCTATGGTCAGGACCTGTACCAGGCACCAGAAATACAGAGATCATTAAGGCATGGTCCTTTCCTCAAGGAGTCCATAGCATCCCTCGGAAACTTCCATAGAAAGAAATAATCTTAATATGACACAATAAATACCAGGAGTGAAATAAACTGAGTACCCAGGACAAGAATCTATTACATACTGGGAGAATGAAGGTGCGAAGTAGCTTCTGCAAGGAGCATACACCTGAAATCAGGTTTGATGTATCATTAAGAATTAACTAGACAAAGATGATGAAAGCCATTCTAAGTGGAACATATGCAGAGGAATGAATTTGGAGATGAATATTACAAGTAGTTCACAGTGGTTGGAGAGAGGAAGTGGTAAAAGTCTGGAGATCCTACTAGGCCAGGTCAAGGAGTTTATAATGCCATGCTGAGTTTGGATCTTATGCCAAAGGCCATAAAGATAAATTAAAGGAGTTTAATAAAAGAGTATAAATAAGATTTGCATTTTATAAAGATACCTGTAATAGGTAGGATGGCTTGATGGAGGCTGAGATGGGAAGAAGACAGACCAGTTAAGAATCTGTTGCAACCAAGACCAAGTGGGATTTATTTCAAGAATGTAAGGGTATTCAACATACAAAAACAAATCAATGTAAAACACCATATCAACAGAATAGAATAATGGGCACAAATCATGTAATCATCTTGGTAGATTTAAAAAAAACATTTGACACAATAAATTGAGAAAAAACATTTGAGGATATTCAGCACATCGTCATGGTAAAAGCACTGAACAAAATAGGAAGAAAGGAAACTTCACTAATTGAATACATGTGAAAATCCACAATTAGCGTCATACTTAATGGTGAAAGAAGACAGAATGCTCTCCCCCTAAGATCAGAAACAAGACAAGGATGTCTACTTTTGGTACTTCTATTCAACATTGTACTGTAGGTTCAATCCAGCTCAATTAGGCAGGAAAACAAATTAAGGAACATCCAGATCGGAAAGGAAAAAGTAAAACTATCTCTATTACCAGATGACATGATCTGGTACATAACACAAATCCTAATGAATCCACTAAAAACTTATTAGAACTAATAAATAAGCTCAGCAAAGTTATGATATGAAATATTTTAAAAAATCAAGAGTATTTCTATACAGTAGCAAGGAGCAACCTGAAAAAGAAATCTTAAAAAAATTGACTTAAAATAGCATCAGGAAGAATAAAATACTTAGGAATAAATTAAACGAAAAAAATGAACAAAACTTACGCTCTGAAAACTACAAACTAAATTTCTGAAAGAAATTAAAGAAGACCTAAAGAAATCGAAAGGTAGCCCATATTCTAGGATCGAAAGAACTTAAATTATCAAAATGGCAATACTACCCAATTTGTTTTACAGATTCAATGCAATCTCTGTCAAAATTCTGGTTGACTTACATGCAAAAATTGACAAGCTGATGGGGCACCTGGGTGGCTCAGTCATTAAGCATCTGCCTTTGACCCTTCTCAGGGTCCTGGGATTGTGCCCTGCATTGGTCTGCTTAGTGGGGAGCTTGGTTCTCCCTCTGCCACTCCCCCTCCTTCTACTCTGTTTCTTTCTCTGTCAAATAAATTTTTTTAAAAAGTATTAAGGAAATAACATACGAAATATTTTCAAATGCTATGAAAACTATGAACCTATATATTCAACAAGCTCAATGAACTTGAAACAAAATACACGAAGAAATTGCACAACAGCACATCATACTGAAGTTACTTAAGAATACTAATAACAGAAAAAAACATTAAAAATAGACATAGATAAAAGGCAAATCATGTACAATTGCAAGGATAAGAATGTCAACAGACTTCTTGGAAACTACACAAGCAAAAGAGAATAGAGCAACCTCTTTAAAATAATGAAAGAAAACATTGTCACCTCAAATTCTACACTCACTGAAAGTGTCTTTCAAAAACAAAGGTGAAATAAACACTTTTTCAGACGTATAACAGATAAAAGAATTCATCACTAACAGACTGCTCTACAAGAAATAGAAGAAATCCACCAGGCAGAAGGAGATGATAATGGGTGGAAATCTGGATCTACCTAAACCATGAAGGACACTGGAAATGGTAAAGATGACAAAAAGCAAATCGGTGGTTGCTATGGCTGGGATGGGTCTGAGGGAGGAGCTGGACAGAGTTATTACAATGGAATTTGAGGAAATTTGGAGGGTGATAGATACGTTCCTTATCTGTATTACAGAGTGTGGTTTCATGGAAAAATAATTTGCCAACACTTAACAAATTATACACTTTCATTATGTGCAGTTTATTGTATGTCAGTTATCGCACAATAGATCAGTTAAGTAAACAAAAAATTTTTGAGTTCCCAGTGAAATATCCAAGTAGACCAGATCAAGATTAGAACAGAATAATTTGCTTCTTGGATAGAAGAGCCTGCAACTCAGGAGAAGAACTGGATTTACAGTTATTTGGGTTCAGATAACCTTTTTTTTTTTTTTAAGATTTTAATTTATTTGACAGAGAGAGACAGCCAGCGAGAGAGGGAACAGAAGCAGGGGGAGTGGGAGAGGAAGAAGCAGGCTCCCAGTGGAGAACACCAGGATCACTCCCTGAGCCGAAGGCAGACGCTTAACGACTGGGCCACCCAGGCGCCCCTGGGTTCAGATAACCTTTGAATTAAATGAGAGCATCATGTTGACGAACCTGAGTTGTGGATTCAGTCAGCATGAACTTGAACACTGGCTTTGCTACTTACTATCCATGCCACTTAATTTTTTTTAATTCTTCGTGCCTCACTGTACATGGGCAGAATGATAATTCCAATATCACAAATTCATGACATTAAATCCTCAATAAAGGTTACAGAAACATCAACGACAGAAAAGTCTTGGGAGTGGATTAGAGCTCACACAGGAAGCATGGCATTAGAGCGTGTCTCATAGCCCTTTTTTTCACTATTGATGCCCTAAGGAGCCTTTTTGAAGAGTTTTTCCTAATCCTTGCCACCGCATGAAATTTTAACACCACCATGAAATTTTATCTATTTTTCTACTGTGGTCTTTGGAGGGCCACATACCTTTGTAATAGCCATGATTTTTTCCCATCTCCCAAGAATGTTTACTCCCCTGGGGATAATATTGTGACTCCCAACCTCAAGTTGAGAATGAATGGATTCTTGGAAGATAGAAATTGGATCGTCACATTTAGGATGAAGAGTCGAGGATAAATGGCATAGGGATATGATTGAATTCATCACACTTTTCTAAATAGGCCAAAAACTGTGGAAGAATTAAGAACTCAGCACTATAAAATAAATGGTACCATTATTAACCTATACATACATATGTAGGTATATTTATATTCTATCAGTGATCTTTAAGTACCTTTTGAGATATCATATGTGAAACAATCAAGACAGTGCCTGAAGACCATCTCAAAGGTGATTTTAGTTGATATGAAGACCACAAGAAACCCCTCTCCTAGCACTGCATTACTTAATCTTATTCCAGGTTCAGCCCCTCCCAACACCATACTGGACCGTAATTCCTTTTCTGAACAAATACTTATGGGCGTTCGTTGTGTGTGGAAAATTAAGACACCTCAGTTTTTCAATTCTATAAATAATAACATTATGAATATCTGTATATAATAAAATCTGTATATACAAAACTATATCCATTTCAATGTTACTAAAGCCTTCAACAGAATGATGAAGTTACCACATGAAAAAACGATAACTATCCTATCTTGTAGAATTAATTGGTACAGGGGCAGTCTTTGTGATATTCCACATTTTCACCAATATAATAGGCTTATATGATGGATGAAGTTGGTTGAAAGGAACAAACTTGCAGTTATAAGATAAGTAAGTCCTGGGGGTATAATGTACAGCATGGTGACTATAGTTACTAACATAGTATTGTATATTTGAAAGTTGTTAAGAGAGTAGATCTAAATGTTTTCATCACAGGAAAAAAATTTATAACTATTGGTGGTGATGTTAATTAAACGTATTCTGGTAATATTTAGCAATATATGCATATATCAAATCCTTACATTGTACACATAAAACTAATATAATATTATATGTCAATTTTTTTAAAAAAAGGAAAAGTATAAATTTTGCCTTTTCTTTTCCTGTTTGTTAAATTACCAACCTTTTTTTTTTTTTCCAGAGTGAGAAAAATTATGATTATTCTGCTTGGAGACCAGGAAACTGGTCAAAAAACTTTTGATATTTAATTCTGTGATAAATGTGCATTCTGCTGTCATGGTCTAGTGGCACTGTACTACAAATGATATATGGATATGAAAACACCTGC
Source organism: Ursus arctos (assembly GCF_023065955.2). Classification (NCBI taxonomy): domain Eukaryota; kingdom Metazoa; phylum Chordata; class Mammalia; order Carnivora; family Ursidae; genus Ursus; species Ursus arctos. The sequence goes on along the minus strand of NW_026623078.1, from coordinate 64,076,482 downwards.
CACTTCTTATGTGCAAAATGTCTCCATAAAGCTCTTTCTGCAGAAATATAGACAGTGGAATATCCTACACTGATACAAGGACCTTCTGTTAGAAAAAGCTTGACTTCTTAGCAAACTACAGATGCAGGAAGATCACATATACCCACCTCTGAGTGGGCAGGAGAATATCTGTTGCTTTAGGACAGAAGAGGAAGAAGTTGGGACCAGGAAGAAACCTAGAGGACAATCTAATCACTTGCTCCGCCTCCTCTATGAGTTGTAATCAATTGCAAAAAAGGCACAAGGAGCCAAACGTTGGTTAAGCATCAGTTTAGTCATCTAAAGTGCGAAATTCACTGTTCATCCTGTGTGGGAGGATAATGACTTAGTGCCTAAAAGGAAATGAGGCTATTAGATTCCCCTTGAATTAAAAATCACCTGCACAAATAGGAGACTTACCTGAATTACCTGCTTAGCCAGGGGAGAAAATGCTAGAACAGAGATGGTGGAGACCTGGATGATAAGTGAAAAAAAGGCTGTTTTTGTTTTGTCTAGCACAGTTCTCAAAGTGGATCCAAGAACCGTAGCATCAACATCACTTGGAAACATGTTAGAAAGGCACGTTCTTTGACCCTACCTATCCCCAACCTACTGAATCAAAAATTCTGGGGAAGGGGTCCAACAATATGTTTTATGAAGGCTTCCAAATGATTCTGGTGCCCATCAAAATTTGAGTGACACTTGTCTATAGATGGAGAGTAGAAATACAAGACCCACGTGGTCCATGGGCCAGAAAGCCAATCATGTTTCTTGCATCAGAGGGAAAATTACCCACACCTGGGATCTGGCCTGTGGATATCAGGTTCTCACCAATCAGATGACTTCTCTTTGCTTAATCGAGGAAGATTGGGAAGGAGCTCACTTCTTCAGAGACCAAAGTAGAAAGAAAAGGAAATTTTCCGTAACTGGGAAGAAATTGGCCATTGTATCTGAATTTAGGGTAAAGCTAATCACCTGTTCACCAATAAAATGTGAATGACTAAAAGGGGTCCGTTGTTGTGTGGATTTGTCTTTATCTTCTGGTTACTTTGACAAGGATTCCGAAAGATGCATAATCTTTTTGTTGTTGTTGAAAACACCATATTATGTTTAAAACAAACAAACAAACAAACAAACAAACAAAAAAGGCAGGGCTATCTCCTGTTGTCTCTTCTAAAGCTTGCTGAAATATCTAAAGAAAATTAGATTACAAAGTCTTCAAAGTTTAGTACGAAGGTACTTACTCTGCCAGTGAACATGAAAGAAAGAAAGAACAAAAGATTCTAAAAACGTAGAAACCAGGAGAGGCAAGAATAAGAAAAAACAATAGCATTGAAAAACCTGTACATAAATTTTTAAAGACAACCATTTTAAGCCAATATTTGCACATCATTTCCCTATCAAATATTCAAACTAGTCATTTCTTTTTTTTTTTTTTTTAAAGATTTTTTTATTTATTTATTTGACAGAGATAGAGACAGCCAGCGAGAGAGGGAACACAAGCAGGGGGAGTGGGAGAGGAAGAAGCAGGCTCATAGCAGAAGAGCCTGATGTGGGGCTCGATCCCATAACGCCGGGATCACGCTCTGAGCCGAAGGCAGACGCTTAACCACTGTGCCACCCAGGCGCCCCCAAACTAGTCATTTCTTAATAGAATGAATAAATGTTCATTCCATGGTAAAAGTTACCAAAGAACAGTTAGAAAAAAATGGAAGACAGTAAACTGTGAATTTAAAATTGAGTAATACCAAAGGTAATTTTTTAAATAAGGATTTTCCACTTTTTTAAGTTTTTTTTTTTTTTAAAACAATCTCTACACCCAATGTGGGACTGAGACTTACAAACCCCAAGATCAAGAATCTCATGCTCTACCAACTGAGCCAGCCAGGCGCCCAAAGGTAATCTTTTTTAACACAGTGTCTTTGTCCCTTAGATGATAATAGGAATACTAGTGTGTGTGCGCGTGTGTGTGTAGAGAGAGAAGAAGAGATGCTCAAATAAGTTTGAAAAATAATAATTTAAGCAAAATTAAACAGATTCCTTTTCTGCACAGCTCCTCAGAGGCTTTAGATAAATAATGTGCTTTTTAAGTTTCTAAGGTCTGATATGCAGCATTTCTCAAACTTGTTTCCCTATGGAATCCTTATTTCTCTATACATCTACCATCTCTGATCAGATCCAGCTTAGGAAATGGTGACCCATCTTTGCTGTCTTTGTGTTTGTGTGTTTTCAGATTAGTTTATGTCAATGTGGAAATTGTACCATTTCCCTGATTATTTGAATTCTCAACTGGGTAATATAGTTATTTAAATAATTGAAAATTAAGTATGAATTTTGCACAACTTCTCCATCTATTATCACATCTGAATTTTTCAGTCTTACTTACATCCTCTCTTCTTTGCTTTTTGGTTTTAGATTATATGAAATTGATTTTATGTTCCAGTTCAACAAATATTTATGAAATACTTATAACAGGTCCTGAAGTTCAAATGGGGGTAGATGAAATGCAATAATAAAACGCATTTCTTAGGAGTTACAACATGGGCAAACCATATCTGGATGCAGAACCAGTGTTGAAAAGCACTTTACAGTCAAAATCATGTAGAAAAAAATACATTTATTTGAAACTTCACCATCTATTCTCGAAGTAGGATAGCATTTTGTTTAATACGAAAGGTTTTTTTTTTCTTCTATACTTCTCATTTTTACTTCATCCCCTTCAAGTACACAGTAAACTCATTGCCTCAGGGAAGGAAAGCAGTTTGCCAGGAAGTAAGAAAAAGGGTGTCTTCAGGGCTTTTGGTTTACCAATATGTCAATTCATTAAGGAGATTTTGCTTGAAGCCTATAAGGCAAACAAAAGATGAATTTTTCTGCCCTGGATGGAAGACAGATGGAGCAGAGATACTGAGAGGAAAATATCAGAAGGACCTGGAGAAAGGAATCCTGTGCTTGGGAGCCTGTTGGAGTCAGGCCGTGGTAAAATCTCAGGAAGGGCTCGGTGGTGTCGCGGGTCTGTATAAAGGACGGTTGGACAGCTTCTTAGATATTTTCATGCTCTAGCAGGGCTGGAAGGCAGCAGGATTAATTCAGGGCCATCAGGACGTAACTTTAAAGACCGGTGATCTGTAGATACTGGGAGTTTCAGACTTCCAGTCACATGCCTCAGCACCATGTAAAAGTTCAAAAACTTAGAAACCTAAGGAAAGTAGAAACCCCAAAATAACTGTCTACTATACCAGGAAGATGGGAGCTTGTACTAGATTGTCATAAAAAAAAAAATTGCTGCTATAAACATTGGGGTGCATGTGCCCCTTTGGGTCACTATTTTTGTATTCTTTGGGTAAATACCTAATTGTGCAATTGCTGGGTCGTAGGGTAGATCTATTTTTAACTTCTTGAGGAACCTCCATACTGTTTTCCAGAGTGGCTATACCAGTTTGCATTCCTTCCAACTGTGTGAGAGGTTTCCCCTTTCTCTGCATCCATGCCAACATCTGTTGTTTCCTGAGTTGTTAATTTTAACCATTTTAACCATTCTGACCAGTGTAAGGTGGTATCTCATTGTGGTTTTGATTTGTATTTCCCTGATGCCAAGTGCTGTTGAGCACTTTTTCACTTAGCCATTTGTATGTCTTCTTTGGAGAAATGTCTGTTCATACCTTCTGCCCATTTCTTGACTGGATTTTTTGTTTTTTTTGGATGTTGAGTTTGATAAGTTCTTTATGGAGCTTTGGATACTAGCCATTTATCTGCTATGTCAGTTGTGAATATCTTCTCCTATTCCATAGGTTGCTTTTAGTTTTGTTGATGGTTTCCTTTACTGCACAAAAGATTTTTATCCTGATGAAGTTCCAATTGTTCATTTTTGCTTTTGTTTCCCTTGCCTCTGGAAACATGTCTAGCAAGAAGTTGCTGCAGCCGTGGTCAAAGAGGTTGCTGCCTGTGTTTCTCTCTAGGATTTTGATGGATTCCTCTCTCACATTTAGGCCCTTCATCCATTTTGAATTTATTTTTGTATATGCTGTAAGAAAGTGGTCCAGTTTCATTCTTCTGCATGTGGCTGTCCAATTTTCCCAACCTCATTTGTTGAAGAGACTATCTCTTTTCCCCATTGGATATTCTTTCCTGCTTTGTCAAAAATTCGTGGACCATAGATTTGAGGCTCCATTTCTGGGTTCTCTATTTTGTTCCATTGATCTATGTGTCTGTTTTTGCCATTGGCACTGGTTTAATTACCCAAGGGAATGGAGGTTCAGTGCCAGTGTTTCAATGTAGCAGCCATTCTTGACATCGAGTTGATCCAGGGATCCCCATTCAGGTTGCAGCTTAACCCTGGAGAAAGTGGAGATCAGAACCCCAGACTCTGAGATCTGATCAGGACTTTATGATGTCCGCAACCTTGATCCTGCCCAAGAATCCACTTTCCTATCAAGAGAAAATGCATGGATTTAGAAGACATGTCAAGCAGGAGCCACACAGAATAATAACTATACACTTCCCACTCAACTATACTGAAAGTATTTAACTCACATTACTCAAACACTTACAGATACCAAGTACTGAACTAGGTACAAGAAAACAATACAAAGGTTGAAATATTTAGTCCTAACTTTCAAAGAGTACACACTTCATGGGAAAGGCAGGTAAATAAATCAGCAATTACAATCTCTTGTGATGAATGCAGGGCAGTGAGAAGCCGAAGGCATTAAGGGTACATCTATAACAGCATAGGAAAATCAATGATTGAAATGGTGACACCCTTGAGACGATTCTTACAGGACTAGTAGGAGTTCCTGAGGAGCTGTGCTACAGAGCTTCAAGCAGAGGATGAAACAGTTGCAAAGCAAAGATAGTTTTGGACATTCGAGAATAGTAAGGTGTTTGGTACGGTGTGAATTCTTTATTCAAGAACCACTAGATGGGGAAGTGAGCAAGAGGAGTCAGTTCATAAACAGTTTTAAACACCTTCTTTATGAATTAAGGATTTCTCCTCAGGTGAAAGTCTGACTCAAAGGATTTTAAAGAGAAAACTGTTGATTAGATCAATGTTCTAGGAAGGCAACTCCAGAGGCTAAGTAGAGCATAAGATAGGTAGGAAAATAAGAATGGGGACAGTGAAGTTGGTTTGGAGACTCTAGCATGGCTTAGGCAATTTGTGATGTTTTCCTAAATGAGAGACATGCATTGAGGGCAGAGTGAGAGTGGAAAATCAGAGAGATTTTTGAATCTGAATTGTCTCAACTGGTGTGAACAAGGGTTTCTAGTAGGGAAAGCTATTTAAATTTTAAGTTTCGGCCCTAACTAGAAAAGCAGGGGTGGGAGGGGGGATGGAGGGAAGGAAAGAAGAAGCAGAAGCAGGAGAAGAAGAAGAACGTGGGCATGACCGTGTGTCTTGCCTTGGTCAGCCTGGGTCCAGAGGAAAAAAACAGGTGAAGCAGAGCTGCCTCTGGACTGTGATAGACACATGATATATATCACTGGGCTTTGGGTATTGATTAATATCACTACATACTCTAGTCTATCCTCAGTAAATCTTGTTTTCTTTTTCAATAATATTATTTATTTATTTTTGTTTTAACATATTTCCCTTTATAATCTTTATATACTTGTTTTGAAAATATTTAAATAATGTACACATTTATAAAATTAAAAAAAATGAAAACTTACTTTACCTCTTCCCTGGACACCCACTCTCCTCTCTAGAGGGGACCACTGAAAGAATGCTTTCACATACATTTGTAAATGTATTTACATCTTGTAATATACATGTAAAAATAAACATAGATTTTAATCATACTACAATATCCATCTATATATTGATCTCTGCCTTTCCTTTTTCCATTCCTTTTCTATTTAATAATGTGTCTTGGAGATAGTCGAATATTAAAACATATAGCTCTTTCTCATTCTCTTAGATCTTTGCACAGTATTTTATGATGAAAATTTATCATAATTGAACTCCTACTCTATTGATAGACATTAGTTTGATTACAGTTTTTCTGCTTATTAAACAATACATAATGAACATTTTCTGTGCCTATTTCTCTGGGTTAGAATCCTAGAAATAGAATTATTGGGTCAAGGAGTAAGCACGTTTTAAATTTTCATAAATACTGCCAATTTGCCCTTCAGAAAGTCTATTCCAATTTATATACTCATCAATAGTGTATAAGAGTCAGAACTTTTTTTCTTACTTTAACATTTTCATTTAACATTTCCCTCTATTCTCTTTGCCCAAAGGCTCAGATTTTTGCTTTCCAGTCATCTTGAATCATGGATTTGGGTGGTGTGTGTGTGCATGTATGTGAAAAATGATTGGATGGCAGAGTTGGAAAATTTTAAACAATCCTCATTTTCCTGCCTTGCATTATTTGTGAAGATAATGTTTCCCATCATCTTTGTTAAAAATTGTAGTATTATTCACCAGTGCCTCATTACAAAATCCTTTGCTAGAATGGCAGTCATTACGTCCTTAATTCAATGCATACATTTTATATCTCTTCAAGAATATTATGGAGATTTTCATATGGAGTAGGTAGCTACTCACATACTATTGAACAGACTATTGCTCTTCCATGTCAGAAGGTCAAATCCTTGAGAGATGTATTCAGAGTTCCAGTCAGACTGACTCTATTTTCCTATCTGAAAGATAGGAAACAGATTAAGCTCAGATCTCTACTGATACGAAAAAAGCCTATAATGAAGATTCTGTCTGGTTCCAAAGATGAGGGTCTAATTGGAATTTTACTAAATTGACTTTTAATTGCAAAATATTCATTGTTCAAGCTTATTAGCAATAGAATTCCAGGGTTCTAAACTGGGTTATCTCCTTCCTCAAAAGAGTTCCTCTGAGCCAATGCTCCCCCAACCACCTTACTCTTCCTGACTGGGTGGCTTAAGGATTGTCTCTCAAGACTGGATCTCCTAATGGGTGACGATGGGTTAACCTGAGTTTCAGGTTTTGCCACTCTTCCTTTATCACACGTAACTGAGATTTAACTTGGGCTAAAAAAGACATTTTGCTCTTTGAACTATATTTATTTAGCCAAGTAGCTTCATGCTCAATTGAAAAACCAAGAGAAATCATATCATCCCAATGTACAAAACTGAGCAGTTATTGCTAACAGCTTTTCTGTTGTGTCATACGTATGCTTCTTTACCTTTTGCTTTCCCGCGCCTCATGGATTTTTCAGAGCCTGACGCTACAGATGGTTTGGAGATTATGTCTAACCACCAACTGATCTATCCAGGCTGTTCCTATTTTTTAAATGGTTAACTGAGACCAGTGTAAGCGTCTCATTTATCAGTCTTTTCTTGGTGAAGGGTAATTTTTCCTCTATTTTCAAACTAATCTCTATTCATTTGGTTGTCAAGTAGTCCTCTCTGACTATGGGCAAATGGGTTATTTATTGCCAAGCTAGCTTTCTCTTCACACAGGAAATCACTGGGAAGGTAGGTTGGAAGCTGAGTCACATCATCCTTGGGATCATTAGAGACAGGGTAATATTTTGTGGCTGTCAGCCTTTAGGCTTCTAGCGTGGTAGAGGGGTCACCCTTCGCGGAGAACATAATGATCCCAGAATGTTGGCTGACAGGGTCTTGATCTGTGCTTTTATTATGTTCAATTTATCAGTCTCTTTGGAAAGAATTGACCATGGGACTCTTTTAAAACATTTGAAATCTTTGGATAAAAGCTCAGAGACAGGCTCTTCCTACTTCCATTAATTTCATAATCAATGATGTCAATTTGTCACTATTAATAATGTTTCCACAACCACTTTCCCCAGGCTTTCCTGAACTTAAAAGCTTCTAGATAAAATCCTCCTCCTCCTCTTCTCTCTCTCTTTCCCTTTTTTTCTTTTTCTTGATCTTAGTTTTCCCCATTTTGCTGACTATACTCAAATTTACTTCACTTTTCCCCTAGCCATCAAAACTTTTTTATGCTTTTGCAAGACATCATAGTATAGTTTACAATACCCAGTCTAAGATGAAATTTTTGAAAACTGACAACCTGAATTATGAATGTCTGTTTTTAACTTTTTACATTTTACCCATGTGGTTAAGTTTTAGCTTTTTGGATTTTCTCACAAAAGTGATATATGTAAGCTTGTTTTTCAATTTATTGAGAAATTCTTTTTGTGATATTCCAAGTCTCTCCAATCCCATTTGTATATTCTCTCTTGTATCTTATTAAAGCAAAGCAGAATGTAAGCACTTTTTTATATTTTTATATCTGAATAAAAATATCATTATTTATTAACATTTTTGAATCTTAAAGATGGCTAAACGTGGATTAATATATGGTACTGGTTAATTGTACTCTGACATCAACACGCTTGGTTGAAATACTGCATCTGCTTTCTAACTTGGGGCAAATTACTGCACCATTCTGGGCTTTGGTTTCCTTATGCATAAATTATACTATTAATACTAATCTCTTAGAGTTGTTTTAAGAATTAAGTGGCAGAATACTTCGGATTATTTAACAGAGTGCATGACATAGTGAGAACCCGGCACATCTTAACCTATAATAATGATAGATAATAATAATATAATAATGATGATATATAAAATATAATTATAATAGCACTACTGTAAAAATATTCTAGCCAGTAGCATATATCTTCTAAGTTCCTTTAGCTAGATCTGCCTCTAGGATATAAACAGGATCAGGCTTGCAAATCACAAGGAGCCAAGAAGCCACACTGAATTATAAACAGCCTCATTAGGACAAGGTATAGATGAGGGTTGAGTAGGTAGTTTAGGAGGAGGAAATAGGAATACCAAGGTGTTAGGTGAGGAAAGGAGAGGAGCCTGGCCATCGGGGAGTGTGAGGGGGCAAGGGGGAAACTGAGACAGATGTGTACTTGGAATCAAGGATTCAGGAAAAGAAATAAGGTAAAAGGAATCCAATTTCTAAACAGAGAGACTGGGAAACAGGAGAAGGTTTTTGGCATCAGATACAGATGAACTCAGATGTGGGCTGAACCCAGGGAAGGCTCTGGCCATTTTGCTTATAAAAGACTTGCTTGGACTTGGAGCAGAAATCAACATTTTATTCCCCCCCACCACCAAAAAAAAACAAAAAAAAAAACAAAAAAAAAAACATCCAGAGGCCACTAGAGTTAAATATTTTACTGAAGAACTTGTATAAAAAGGCTGAAGAGGTTTTACATCACTTAGCACACAATAATTCACTCCAAAATTCTTTATAGTCTGTTTTTCTCCCAAAGTCTCATCTCAACTTTGGACTTTTCTGACTCTCCTCTTCTTTACACCCAGTCTTATTGTTTCTGACCCTCTGATCTTCATCACCCCATCTAATCTGCCATCTTGCTGGTATTGTAAAAGCCACCTAACTGACCTCCTGAGTTCCATACTGTCCTACTACAGTCTCTTCTCATCCTAGGAGTAATCCTTTTAAAACTTAAGTTATGTCAATGCTATGCTCACAAGCTTCTGGTAACTTCCCATCTCATTCAAAATCCAAATTCCCTAACAGCCTACAATATAGCCCTCAATGATTCTTGTCTCCTGGTATGTATGCCCATACATAGTTTCCTCTCCCACTGAAGAGTGCTGACCTATGTAATCAATAGGACATTGTAGAAATAACAATGTGACTTTTGAGAGCAAGTCATAAAAGACACAGTGGTTTCTGCCTTGCACTCTCTTAGATCATTCTCCTTCTCCAGGAAAGCTAGCTGCCATGTTGTGAAGACACTCAAGCATCCGTGTGGAGAAGTCCACCTAGTCAGGAACTGAGACCTCCCAACAACAGCCAGCCATGCTACCAGGCATGTGAGTGAGCCAGACTGGAGATGGACCCTCCAGTTCAAGTCAAGCCTTCAGATGGCTGCAGCCCTAGCAGACAGCTCCTTGAAACTTTCTGAGAGAATCTGAGACAGGGCATCCAGCTAAATGACTCCTGGATTTTTGACCCACAGAATTTTTGTGAAATAATATATATTTATTGTATTAAGCGGCTAAATTTTGGAATACTTGGTTATGCAGCAATAGGTAACTCGTACACTTACCATCACTAAAAGGGTACCCTTGCTATGACCTCCGCATTACTTCACTGGCTTCATCTCTTGCTCATCTGCCCTTTTGCTCAACCCACTCCAGCCACATCAACCTTTTCTTTAAATCAGTATGTTTCTGCCTAAGACAGATAGCCCTTGCCAACTTCTTGCCCATTTCAGGTTTTTGTTCACATATGACCCTGTCAGTGCTCTCTTTGACCATCATCAAACTCCTTTCCCCCTTTTCTATTTTGTTCCCCTCTACACCATTTATCGACACTTGACATATGGTATATTTTCCTTTTTTGTTGTCCCTCTCCCTCCATGGTAATGTAAGCTCTATGAGGGTGGAGATATTTGTCATTTTGCTTGTTTGTTTTTGTTTACTGATATCTCCCTAGCACTTAGAACGGTGGCTGGCAAATACTGAATGGTTAATAAATACTTCTTAAATAAATTAATGTCATCTTCTGGGGTTTTATTGTTTGTTTTCCTGTTTTCCCCTCATTTGATTGTAAACTCCTTAAAACCAGGCACTATGTCTTATTCATATTTATATTTCTGTCACCTATATGGTAACATATGGAATAACAGATCCATTTACTTAAGTAGAAAAAGTGGTTTGAATTATTTTTGGAGCTTATACCGCAGGGAATATTTTTAGAAGTTAAATATGAGCTTAAAGGGTGCCTGGGTGGCTCAGTCATTAAGTGTCTGCCTTTGGCCCAGGGCGTGATCCCAGAGTCCTGGGATCGAGCCCCGCATCGGGCTCCCTGCTCTTCTGGGAGCCTCCTTCTTCCTCTCCCACTCCCCCTGTTTGTGCTCCCTCTCTCGCTGGCTGTGTCTCTCTCTGTCAAATAAATAAATAAAATCTTAAATAAATAAATAAATAAATAAATAAATATGAGCTTAAAAATACTTCGAATGAGTCCATGATCTCATGTAATTTGCAAAGATTACTTAAAAACAAATAGCACAAAAATTGAACTTAAAAACAGTAAGATCAATTTATTATGTAGTTTTAAAACCAATGGCATTTAAACTCAATAACATATTAGGCATAAACATTAATTTCATTGTGGTTTAATCCCCCTTGAGAGTTTTGTCTTCGTTTGAGAAGGCTGTATCTACCAGTTTGCAAACGAAACTAGCTTTTATATATTATCAAACTAGAGTTCATTAGAAAATAGGCATTTTTTGACAAATATTTTCAACTTTGAGAAAATTTGCAATTACATAATCATTTTCCCCATACTTACATTTTTGCATTTAAATAGTTTCATAGAAAACAAGCTGAGTTATATATGTTCAATATTTCTTATATGATTTTCTAGTCATTGCTAATTATAAATTTCATCAGGAAAATAAATCAGTACAAAATGGGATCTTCCAATCTACCTGTCACTTTCTAAAGGCAATTTTTAAAAGATAAAAACTCCATTGTTTCATAGAGAGACACTGTATCAGTGTTGAACAAGTCCTGGTATATTAAAAAGTTCAGTTGACTTATCTAAAGTCAAATATGTAATTACAGGCAGAAATACAGCCGCAATTCAGCTGTCTAAACTCCTGGTTAATTATTTTGCTCATTATCCTATTCTGCTTCCTAAAGTGTTTGGGAATGTTGTATAATGGGTATTTTTCCTCTGAGAGTGGAGCCTGCTATCATGTGAAACAAACCCATTACTAAGGAAGTCATGTGGGGAGGGAGAGACGGATATGGGAGGAAAACTATGCATACACTTGAACTAAATTCTGCAATGTTAAAATGCAAGATTCACAAGTTGCTATCTATTAATACTCAAAAGCAGCTTGAGGTAGAAGTAGGAAATGGAGGTTGGTCAATGAGGGAAGTTATCTTATTTAGTCCAGGAGATGAGAAGTGCTGTGAAATGCCCAGGAAATGTTGGGTAAGATGGGGGGGAAATGTATAGCACTACTTAAAATTTTGTATTATTAGTATATTAGAAAAAAATAGATACATTCCTTTTCAGAATTCACAGGGAATTATGCAGGAACCACAATAGTTTGGTTTTTACTAACTTTATTCACTCAGGCTTTTGGAATCAGATTTTGAGTACTTTCATTATTGACTATGATGTTAGCTCTGGGTTTGTCATATATGACCTTTATTATGTTGAGGTATGTTCCTTCTATACCCAATTTGTTGAGAGTTTTTATCATAAAAGAATGTGGAATCTTGTCGAATGCTTTTTCTAAATCTATTGCAATGATCATGTGATTGTTGTCTTTCATTCTATTAATGTGGTGTATCACATTTATTGATTTGTGTTGAGTTGAGCCATCCTGTTATTTCTGAGATAAATTCCACTTGATTGTGGGCTGGAGCTGGTGGTGTATCCGCTGTGGGGCCACCTGCAGGTGCCTATGCAGTGATAAAGGAAAATTTCAACTTTTAATGTTTGTAGGCCCTGCTCCTGGGCTCCCAGGGAAGCTATCCTTTAACATTTACCAAGGTCAAAATGACTCGGCAAAACCTCAAAGCATGGGCTCTATTTCTGCCCCGAGCACACGTTGTACATCTGTTTCGTTAAAGAAAATAACCAAAAAGGAGACTTCTGAACACAAAAGATAAGAAGAAATAAGAAACTTCCCTGGTTCCCATAAGATTAAAGTCATACAGCCCTGCCTATAGGAGTAACTTAAGATAAGGTCTGCAACTTTCTGAAATGTTGTCTAATAATTTGTAACTTTTAATGTAAAAATTGTATATAACCCTACACCAAATGTTCCCTTACCAGAGCATTCTTCTTTGTGAAGATTGGTAACCCGGGCAGCTGTTTTTAACTTGGACTTCAATACAACTGTCTTCTTCTTCTTTTTTTTTTTTTTTAGAAATTCTGAAGGGTTTATTCATTTTACCTAGACAGTGGTGGGAGGGGCCTATCACAGACACACATGTAGTGGCAAGGACAAGGGCCAGTTGCTAGGGCCAGGGCCAACTTTGGGTACACTAGCAGCTGCAGGAGCCCTGGTTATCCAGATGGAGCCCCGGCTATCCGGGTGCACTGCTGTAACTATAGGCTCTCACCACCAGCGCGTGCACTGGAGGCCGGGACAGGACTTCTGCTGCTGGGTGCAGTTACAGAGTTAGAAGTGCTGCATCCAAGACACACACACACACACACACACACACACACACACACACACACACACACACACACACACACAGTCCGAGGAATGCAGCGCGGTCCGACACGCACACGCACACGCACACGCACACATACACAGTGCGAGGCACGCAGCGCGCAGGCGGAGCGGCTAGTCCTGAGCATGCGCGCAGTGTTGGGGGTCAGCCAGGAGGTCAAGCCTGGTATCCGGCAGTCGCGCAGCCGCAGAGTCCAGAGATGACTGCTTGTGTGGGTCCTCGGCTGGGTGTGAGGGCAGCGGAGCCAGCTGAGAGGGTCTCAGGCGGCTGGTGTCTGTGAACCTGAAAACTTGTGGGGTGAAACCAGGTGGAATCTGCAGGCGGCGCTGGTTGGCTTCTTCAGAGGAGAAAGCTGCTGGGGTTCTCTGCGGAACAGGTAACTGCAAGCCTGGGTCGCTCCCACGGTGTCGCTGATATTGGTAACCTCTGAACTTCCTCTTTGTTCCCAGCTGTCACTGTACTTCTCAGCTTTGCTGGTCTCTGATTGGGCGGAACCCCAAGGAGGTCCTTTACTTAGGGCCTGAAAGCCTTTGGAAGCGGGTGTTTCACCTGCTCTCCCTTATGGGAGACGGAAACTCCAGGTGGGAATTGCCTTCTTTTGGCCAAGCAGTGCTGGCCTGTGGGGGATGTGGCAGGTAAAATGAAGCTGTTTTTCCATTCCTTTTTGGGTGGTTGTTCTCAGGTTTGTTGTTTTCCTGTGTTGTTGAAGTTTCTTAAGTGGACTCCTGAGCAATCCCAGAGCTGTTTTTGTTCACGGACAGCTAATTGTTGATCGTCATGGGGATGGAGGCTGGAGTCCCCTACAGTATTGTCTTGGGGATGTCTTCTTGAATTCAGGTTTGTTCAGTCAACATGCCCCTTGTTTTGTAAATGACGAAAATGCCCAACTAAAATTTTCTTTATTCCACTAAGTTCACTGTTTCATATAAATAAATTTTGTGTTAAATTCATTACAGAATCATAATTGGAATTGTATTATTTTGTATAAATTCATTGCAATATCATAACTAGAAAAGGCTCTACATAATCATCTACTTAGTCTAACCCATTTTACTGGGCAAAAATCACCTCGTTTTGAAATATATGCAACTATATGTCTAAAATCCCAGGTGTGATTTTAAAACCAACTTTTATGCATGGTTGAGCAACCCATATGTTTGGTGGATTTGAAGCCCCTGTGATTACCATTGACCATTGGTAATAAGAGCTGCTGGGTGAATGCTTCCGCCTTCCATTCCCTAAGCCAACAGTGCTGAGATACATTTCATGAGACTTCAGTGAGGGTACCATGGGATTAAGCACCAGTGGCCCATTTGATAACACATACCTGAATTGGTTGTGGAGATAATACACGTTTTGGGGAATATTTTACATCTGATAAGTTTTCTATTGTGACTTTTTTTTTGCCTATTAAATTTAATTATTTTGATAACTACTCTTAGATATATGTAATGTAAAGAATTTTCTTTCCTAATTTATAAAGCTATTTCTTAAGAAAAGGTGTTTTAAAAAACAGGGATCCAAGTATCTCAACATGAGATATGTTAAAAAAATAATGGGTATTCCAAAACCTAGTGTCTGGGGGGAAATTTGATACTTGTATGTGTAAATATGTAGTATATGGTAAAATCTAGTATGTAGATAAGCAAATGCAACTAATTTTATTTTTAATAATCATCTGTCCCTTAGAGTTGGCATACACTTACACATTTTATTTGATCAATACCACCACATTACAAAGATAATTGTCCTCTTTTTCTTATATGGCTTCAAAATTTTTAATAAATAGTTTTTATGCCTTTCAGAAGATGAATAGATTTCATTAACACTATCCTTTTTGTAAAATAATTTTATTAAAATTAGTCTTAAAGCTGCATTTAAAAAGGCTTAATGGTTTAGGAGAAATGTAGTTTCATCTTTGATTTTAAAATTGAATTTTAAAAAGGTATTCACTATACTTGTCCAAAAGTTCCTTCACTTAACCATCCTACCCTCTACTTTGATCACAGACATAAAAGTGACAAGCAAGTTAAGTTTTGGTCAATTTAAGAAGGTACAATTCTGGAGGAGTATATTCAGTCTAATGTCTCACATTTTCCATAGCTATAAGTACTGGTTTTGTGACCTTCCAGCGGGGTTGTCAGATAAAATACAGCACACATACTTAAATTTAAAATTCCAATAAACAATAAATGATATTTTTAGTATAAGTATGTAATTATTTATCAGAAATTCACATTTAACTACGCATTGTATATTTTTATTTGTTAGATCCATGTAATCCAGAAAATAGTTATTTTTATTGAGTACATTTGTTTAATATACCACCATGGATTTAATGGGCCATGAGGTGGGAAGTCTTCCATAATAAACAAGTAAAATAAAGGCTTGATAGTCACAGAATTTGTAGTAAGTAAATACTGTGACTTCAACTATATTTAGTTTCAAAAGTGTAGTTCTAAGCCAACTAATTAACGTCCAAAATAAAGTTATTGCAATTTATAAATAAGACTTTTTCCCTGGATTTGATAGGTTAGCATTCATTTGACTGAAGTAGGGTATTGGGGTGAGAGAGGTGTTGAATTCATTAAGGTAGTTGCATCTGTTAGAACTCAGATGTGAATTTGCCTTGTGATCAGTTTCATCAAAATAGGTATTGTCAGTGTAGTTATGAAGGTTGCAAACGAAGGTTTGCGTTAACTCCTACTGCAATGCCTCACACTCTATAGGTTCTCCTTATCATTAATTTCATGTAATTGGAAGAAAAATTTCAACATGTGGCTAGAATGGTTACCGACTTCCCAGAAGATCTGTCATTTTTATTTTTTTGATAGAAAATTAGTCTTCCTTCAAATAGTGGAATTTAGCACTTGTTTCTGAACTGAACCTAATGAAGGCCCTGCTTCCCCACTTGTAATTCAGATCTCTGAGAGTAATGAAAGTATTTGCAAATATTTAGCACCTGCACCTCAAGTCTTTCATCTTCAAAAATCTTATTTTTATTTAAGAGTAGAGTGTATGACCAAGAACAACAGTTTACAGTGTTCACTTGATTAAACAAAAACATTCATGGAATTCGAGTTGTTCCATCTGAAATAGACAGTTTAGACTGATGCAGTGTGGAAAGGATGTGGAATCACAGAAGAATTAATGTGAAGTATATGATTTGGCACTGGGAGTGCCTTGTGAATACCATCAATTTGAGATTTTTTAAAAAGTATCTAAATGTGTTTACACAGCTGGATATTCAGTTTCAGCTTGATCTCTTTTCTTCATGTTTCCAGGTTATTTACAAATGTGTTTCCCTCTGCTTTTTCCTTTATGCATTTTATTTTCCAAGTTTGTATTTTAAAAGCTCCGATAGCAACATAATATTGTGAAATACTTTGTGGAGTTTTGTTTGTTGCTATATTATCAGTATTAGGAGAGACATCTGGAACACAAACATTTTTAATACAGTCTTACAGTTTATCTAATTAAAGAAAATAAGAATTAATTTTATAAAACACATTTCAATGTGGATGATTAATTTTTTGTATCTTGGCTTAGTGTCGACAATATCCAAATTTTAGCAGTATTCTGAAAATAGCAACTCTATTTAATGGTTATGTTTTTCTCTTTGTATATTCTTGATTTTTGCCAGAATTCTTTAAACTTAATCTAAAGACAGTGCGATGTAAGGGATGGAAAATGTGATGTGAATTTTAAAGATCTCTGTCCTTGTCCCAGGCCCAATTCCTGGCCGTTTGATTTAGAGAAGTTATTTAACCTTTCCATGCCCCAGATTTCTCTCTTGTGAAATGGAGTGTTATTTTTCAACTGCCTTCTTCATTTAGTATCAGGAGGCCTAATGAGATAATGTGCCAGAATCGTTATCCTGAATCATCTTTTTTGGGAGAACGTAAGCTCACAGGCACAAAGGCCAATCCATGGGAGCTGGATAGAGGCCTTCCTCCTCCATCTAGTTACATGTAGATTGAGAACCTGCTGAAACTGTTCTTGGCCACAGAATCCACAAGGGTGTACATAGATCCAGGACAGGGAAGGGCAAAGCTCTGAGAAATCCAAGAATGGAAGGTAGTAAAATATAGCAACAGAAAAATGATTAGAAATCCACAAAGACCTGTATTAAAATATCTTACAAGCTATAGCAGTTGGTGTTTTGTTCACTAATAAGTTTGTTAGAACAATGCCTGGCACATAGCAGAAGCTCAATAAATATTTCTTGTATGAAGAAAGTACTACGAATTTATTTCTCTGATGTAGTAAATTCTTCCTATAACTGACCTTTGAGGAGCTTTCTTTCTTTGGCTCGAGAGGAGTCAGCATGCAATAGTAGGTAAATGCAGTATTTGTTTGACACCAGACTTTTTGGTGCAGTTGTATTCCTATCATTACTTGGTGTTTGTCTTTTCTAACATATTTCATATCTACCTTATGATTGAGATGGTTTCTATATACTGTTGTTTTACCCCATTCCTTAGGAGATTTGCCCACTCATATAGAGCAAGAAATTCAGCTTTAACAAACAAATCTGTTAGAAGGCAGGCAAACAGAATACATTGCAGCTGGAGCTGGATCTTTCACTTCACCTGAGAATAAATCTGCCTAAAAAGGTGACCTTGGCAGAGCTGGAGAGAATGTCTCTGTTTTAGCCCCTAAGGGAACATGTATTCCCTGGCACGAAGGGGAAAATCAAACTGTCTCAGTCTTCTGAATGAGATGAGTGCATTTTTTTCTCTATACTAGTGGTTCCCAATCTGTTTTGGCATGAGGCCCACCATGGTCCCTGCTTCCTGTAGTGTACTTTTACTAGAATTCCCATGGCAGCTGCTGCTCTAGGTTTAAAAAAAAAAAAAAAAAAATCCTCTCTCTTTCTAAAGAAAACCCTAGTTAATAAATGTGTAAACTTTCCTTTCCTTAAACCCATGTTTCTGGCTGATAATCACATCATCTTTTCCGGATGATAGCCAATTTCAGTGACTTCACAGCCTCCCATGCATCCATGTACCTCTAGGGTCCATTTCCATGCACTATCATGAAATGCAACTCCACATTTCTGTGCCAATTTTGCAAGTTCATTTTTCCTTGAGATTTGTATATGGCATGTCTGGCAGCCAATAAAGGACAAAAATGACGAATTATGGGTCAAAGACTTCTGTTTCCAGCATCTTGGAGAACTAGCTATTTGGAGAAACCCCTCTCAGTATCGAACACCTAAAAAATGCTGGATTAACTATTAAATCTTATTAAAAGCATGGCTGAACCAGTGTTTAAGTCCAGATGTGTAAGCAAGTGTTATATTTGGCATTTGTCTGCAAGCGGCTTTAATTACTAATAATCTAGAATGAGTTATAATAGGCGTATATATTAGTGGAGGACAGGAAGCAAAGCAGAGGGCCCACATAGAATGGGAGATAGTAAGGTGAATTTTACATAAAATTTGGACCCCAAAGAATGGCATATTTTTAAGGAACAAAAACTCTTACATAGCACATGGCCGAAGCAACTTGTCTATGCCAACCTTGCCTCTTGGTGGAAACAGGGAAAAAAAATATCTTTGAAGATTCCTAACCACAGGTTCGCATTCACACAGATTTGCAGCTGGAGCTCGCACTGCTTAAGTGACCTTGCCTCCCTCAAAAGAAGCTGAAAATTTAGCTTTAAGTGGTCTAGGTTGATAGTGGATGTTTAACAGCAGGTATAAATCAGGTGTGGATAATCAGAACTAACTGTTGACCATAACCCGGGATGCCTACCCCATAGAGCCAGACATTGTGGAAAGAATGGACTGTCCCAGTTGAGGCACTGGGATGACAGGTTGGGGTGTCACACTGGAGTCAAGGCCAGAACTGTTTACCAGTTGGCATTCCCATATTCACTTGTAATAACTGATGTAGACTTGGTAAATCACTCACATGTTCTGAGTCCTAGTTTCCTTCTCTTTTCTGGCCTGCCTGCCTTATGGAGTTATATTAAGTAATGTCTGTGAAAACACTTTGTGAAAAAACAAGTAGCAGTCAATGAAGGTAGAGCTTTTACACAGTTTCGCTTCAGTGTACAAGGTAATGCTTTATGGTCTGAAATAATTTAGTTAGTTCCTCAAAGTGCCTAAAGTGGAGGTTTCATATGATTTTCTCATCTGAGTTTTCTATTGGATGAATAGTGCTTGCTGTTAAAGGAAATGTGGTGAAAGATGGTCAGTAAAGTATGCTTTGGGGAGAAATTTCACAAAAGCATAACTCTCTTCTTGGAACAGAGCTCTCACAAGTACTTAAAAATGGGGATGAATGTTGGAGGTGTTAATCAGGAAGATGACAAGTATAATGGGGACAGTCTGGGGGGAGGGTATTGCTGAAGAGGTGCCAATATCTTTGGAGCTGCTGTGAAGGCCAAAGGGAAAACTGCTGAAAGGGGTGGTGAATTGGGTGGGTGGGCAGAAGCTGGGCTCCTCTTCTCTGAAAAGAAAGCAAAGAGATCAAAGGGAAAAGGTTAAAGCCCATTAAAAGAAGAGATATTAAGGAAAGGTTAAACATTAAACCAACAAACAAAAGATCCCAAACCTTCCCACTGCACGTGTATTGAACACCACCTTTGGTATTAAGTGCTTCAAAGAAAGCCTCTTCTTTAAACTGGTAGAGCTTTGTTTCCTTTTGTTGCTGGGAAGTAGAATCTGGGTCATAAATGGGGGTCGTGCAGGGTGAAGAATTAAGCAGCCAGGGACTGTGTGGGGTCAATCAAAGAGACGTTTCCACCAGGGTACAATACAAGGTACAAGATGACACAGGTCATCCAGTGAACCAACTCTCACCCCTGGTGCAGTCTTGAGCATTCCAGAATTTCCAAATAGGTGTGTTCTTAAGAAGCAGTGGAGTTGGAAGTAAGTGTTGTAGGAAGGGAAGAGTGCCAGAGAACTTGTCTTGAAAAATGCTTTTGAGTAACAAAGGCTAGGTTTCTACTTAGATTTTATGTCATGTATATATATTTTAAAGATTTTATTTATCTATTTTAGAGAGAGAGAGCACACAAGTGTGAGCAGAGGGAGAGGGAGAGAGAATCTCAAACAGACTCCATGCCAGGCATGGAGCCTGACACGGGGCTCCATCCCACAACTGTGAGATCATGACCTGAGCCAAAATCAAGACTTGGCCACTTAACCAACTGAGCCACCCGGCACCCCTCTAAATACATTTTTAATCACACTTGATGTAATCCTAAGAAACTCAGTTGTCCATATTAAAGGATACTAAAGAGGGATGGTGGAAATTATGGGTAAGCTTAAGGTCTGCCTCAATCTTCTGCCACCCCTCTGTGCCCTCACTAGTCAGAGAAACTGGAAGGGGAAAGAGGAACACCTTTTGTGTCCCTGACTGAAGTAGGGTTATTTTTCCACCAGTCTACTTTCTTACATTGGGTTTCTTTCCTTCTTTTCAGATTCCCTTTTCTTGGAACTTCTATATCCTCACCTCTGTTCCCACAATTCTGAAAACCTATAACCATAACCACCCCCCTATCAAAATATTTCAAAAATATTATAGTGAGATATAAACCAAGGAAGTCTTGTGGGACTAACTTGCCTTCCTCTCCCTTGAACAATGTATAGAGAGTACTCCGTTAGAGGCCTTAACACCTGAATTTGAGTTTTAGCTCTGCTGTTTATGAGCTATGTAATCCTGAGGCCCATCATGTGACTACATTGGGTCTTAATTCTTTTCAGCTATTAAATAAGGGCATGGAGCTTTAACAGTTGACCCAATTGTCCCCTTTCTCTTAAGCATCTTGATACTAAATTATCCATATGGGAATGATCAGTATTTTCTTTTGTCCTTTAAACTCTAGGACAGGAAAGTAGCATATATTTCGTAGAGTTTCCTCTCAGTTTATCTTGGGTAGGCCAACTGAGTTTCCCATTGGTATTCCATCCAATTCCCTTCCTGTAAAATTGAAATTGAGTATTAAGTTAAATCACATTACTCTAAACTCCCCAAGCAATATGTACTGTTCCTTCAGAATTATTCATCACATTTTTAATTACTTGTTCAGTATCTGTCTTTTCTGCTAGATTGTAAGCTTGGTGAGGCTAGGAATCAAGTATGTGTTGTTGGTCATCATATTCATGGCACTTAGTGCCTGGTACATACTAGTTACTCAAAATACATTGGATAAATGAATGAATAAATGAATGAATAATTTTTTAAATGAAAGGGATTAAAATATAAAGCCCAGTAATCTAAAATTTAAAAAATTGTTAACACTGATTGCTTTTATTATTTCCAGACTGTTAGAAATAATTATCACATTCATCTAGCAGGACTGGGACTCTGTCTGTTTTGATGAAAATCGTAAGGAGATAAGGGAATATTTATCTCAGTTCTTTTGACTTGCTGCCTCACGATTACTGATCTCTGTGGATCTCCAGTGTCACTTAAAGTTCAGAACACGGTCTCCTCCTGATTGTTCCTCTGCTACCTAAAGGCCAACTTGATGGCATCTTTAGCATCTTATTGCCCAGGTACAATTTTACAGATGGTCCCAGTCCAATCACCTACAACTAGCTCATTTGCCTTCATGACCTATTTATGTCAACTGAGATCATCAAGTCTCCTTTGTGACGTGGCTTGGGTTGGTAATATATTTTTCTGACATGGGAATTATCCAAGAAAGTATGTTAGCCTATTTTGAAAGCTCTATTAATATTTTTAATTTTTATTATGTTGTTATTAAGGAATTATTGATCCTTCACTATTCTAGTATGTATAATCATGAAACTGTTTTCTGTCCTGGTAGGGTTCTTTTATTCATTTGTTCACAGAGAATCTTTTAAGCTTTCGAATTGAGCTTTAAGGATGAAACTGTGTATTTGTGTGTGTGTGTGTATTCTAAGTATATCAAAAGCGACAGCCAAAAGCATGGAGGAAAAAGAATGCATGGCATAGTTTATGAAAGAATGAGTAGACTGACATGTTTGGGGAAGAATATTTATTTGTAGGAGCACTTGAAGATAAAGTTTTAAAGGTCAACCTGGGCCTGTTTTTTCAAAGCTTTGACCATCAGACTTAGCAGTTTGGACTTTATATGGAGGCATTTGGATTTAATTTTGAATAATGAGGTATTACATTCCCCATCCCATCCATGTCACAACTCAAGACCTGTTATATGCGTATGAGGTACCTCATGGTTTTTCCAGCTTTATTTTACTACTTAGAGAGTTACCAACATATCATTTGCATTCACATTTACAAACCTTTACATATAAATGGGTGCTTACCACCTTGTATATTAATGGATTCTTATTCAGATTCTTGTTTTGTAATACCCTTGTGAATATTTCAGCTCTCCTGCTCTTCCTCCTCATCTCTCATGCAACTAATCATTTTATCTTCTTATGATCTTTATACAGAATTATATATGATTATGTTTACTTTTTTGCATATATATTATCCCTAATAGACTATAAGATATAGGAGGCCAAGGACTCTCCCTTCTTGTTCTCCTCTTCCTCTTATTCTTCCTTCTTTCCTTCTCCTTCATCCTCCTTTTCTTCCCCTGCTTCTTTCCCTTCATCTCCTTCTCTGGCTTGACACTTCGGATCTAGCTCAGTGCCTGAATTATAGTAAACTCCCTCTATGTATTTTATCTGCATTAATCTGAAGTGCTGTGTGACTGTGGCGAATTTATGACACCTCTCTGAATCTCATTTTCTTCATTTGTAAAATGGAGCTAGAAAGTACTTTATCCAATTATTTGGATATTAAATGAGATTGAACATGTAGACTGCTTAGAATAGTAGTACCTTGTGCATAAGATATATTCAAAGCTGTTTTTCTATTAGTTATCATTAGGATGTTAACTGAATGTAATCTTATAGATGTGGGCCCTTATTTGGTACAATCTTAGAGTAGTGTTGCAACCCCCCCCCCCCCCCGCCCAAAACCGAAAAAACAAACCTAGTCCTATAGCCACGAATAACTTAAATCCTTTACATTTTTTTCTGAAAGAATCTCAAAGGGGATCCAAATGTAATTCACTTTGTAACATCCCCTTTCCTTTCCTTCCTGTTTTTTCAAAGCTTACAGGTACTTCATAGATGCTCACTCTGCAAACCACCCAAGTGAGTGAAAAATTAGAAAGGGATATTAAATTATCTTTGGCAGGGTGTATCACTTTGTGTGTACAGGTATGTACATCCATATGTACCTATACCTTCACAAGTGTTTTTTAGCCTTTATCTGATTATATGATAAGGTGCCAGAAGAACCAGAATAGGGAAAATCACTGTTAACAGAAGTGATTGGGGAAGGCTTGTTAGGGTAACTGAGCCCAGGGTAGAGCTTGCCTAGGCATGCAGGCAAGTGGAAGAAGATATTATGGGAGTGAGAAACAGAATGGGCTATACACATGTAAAGAGCAAAGAATAATCAGATATGTAAGGGATGATGTGTAAAGTGGCTGGGTGTTTTGGAAAATTAGATAAATTAAATCAACACTTCTATTTAAACTGAATTGTCTCTGGTAACACTCAGAGGGAATAGTAATGAATAATTATAACGAAAAGTGAAGACCTACCAGATTTTCCTGGTTTGTCAGTGTTTTGAGTTTAAAACACATACAGAAGTCTGTGGTATCCTGGCTGCTCAAATTCCATGAACCTTTAGAACACTCAGATCTCTAGATCCAAACTTTTAAAATTAATCACAAACACCTTATGCCAGAATGTGAGCGGGATGGGCCTTCAATTTATAAGTGACTCAGCAAACATCAAAGCAGCATAAGGTTTGCATTTTATCCAATTATTTTTCTTTAAAGACTCAATGCTTTATTCATGTACTTAGAGTTGCCAGAAAAAATACAGGCTGTAGCAAGTAATTTTTGAAAATATAATTATATCCCAAAAGTTTCATGGTGTATACTTACACTAAAAATTTGTCCATTGCTTATCTGAAATGAAAATTTAACTGGGCATCCTGTATTTTTATTTAATAAATCAGGCAAACTTGCACAACACTGTATGCATATTTCACAGACAAAGATAAGATTTTATAATATTTAATATAGCAATTCACATGCCCAGATTTTTTATTTAAAATGAATTTTAAATAATTTCTTTCAACCCCTACCACACATACACACTTATGGATCAAGGGGTGGGAGAAAGTCTACAATGGATTCTAAAGTGTTTTACTGAAAATGCTTAGCTTTTCTTCTCTGATACCTTTGTTTAATGGATGTGATTAAATTATCTTTAAAATATCTTCATTTGTATAATATTTTAACAACAACAAAAAGATCTAGCATAAAAATCTAGTTTTAAATAATCTGTTTTCCTGAAATAGTCGCCTGTGTTCTAAAGCTGCTATCTTCAAGCAGAATTGGATCACATGCAAACAATAGACAACTACATTAAAGTATTCTGTGTCTGAAAGGAGTTTCAAAAAAGCATACTTTGTCTTAGGGATAATTTTGATGCATTATTCAAACATTTTGTATAAATAGATAAAATATACTAATTAACATGGAATTCTTTGGATTAATACATTTCTTAGGAAAACATTCCAAACTGGAACTTTAGATTTGAGTAGGAAGTAATCCAATGTCCTCCTGTAATTTCTTATTGTTGGAGGGCTAAACAGTTTCGCCAGGAAACAGTTCCGAGTAAATGCAATTTCTCTCTGTGTCCTACACTGAGGCTCAACAAATTAGTTTCAAAAATGGCAGTGGAACATTTTGGAAACAAGGCATGAGTAGAATTTCAACCTTCTATCTTTGGTTAAGAAGAAGATACTTAAAGCTAGATAGATGCCTTTGTTTTGCTGTGCCTATATAGTTATTATATTTTGAGACTGAAATTATTAAAAGAATTATAAATATAGAACTTGCTGATTTTTTAAAATAAATTCCCCATATGTAGAAAATAATTAAACTTTTTTTTTTTTTTAACTGATGGCAAGCCTGTATGTAATTAATGGGGAAATCTGTTATTTGTATGACAGAAGGGCAGAAAGGATACCCATTCCATTTCTGTGTCTTTAGGCAGGAGGGCAAGAGAGCTGTTGGAGAATAGAAGTCTGAACATTTTCATTAAAAAAATATATATATATGCAAGAGCCAAGACTGTTGTTTGAAAAAGCTTTTTCAGAGCTCACAATAGTGCTTCCATAATTGAAATAAAATGTTAATTGAGTTTTTTATGATTGTCTTTCTCTATTATGAGGACATTCTTATGAGTTGGAGAGAAAGTAATGGCAAGACATATTACTAGATAGTAGCTATGAATTAAGATAGACTGGCATATAGTAAGCATTTAAGAAATGTTTATAAAATGAATGAATGATTATTCTGATGTTTCTAATGCATACAAAAATATAGAAAAAAATGTCCACAATTAGAACCTTTCCTTTTGAAAAGGATTGGATAATTTGATAAGCTACTTGTAGTAAAGGGGTGAAACTAAGAAAACTAAATGATCGAAGAGAAATCAATAATGGCCGCAGGGCTTTGTTTTTCTGAATGGGGTATGCAAATTGAAGGTAAAAAGTTAAATTGCTCAGGATGATAGAGAGGATTTTTCAGACACTAGGAAAAAAGAAAGAAGAAGAATGAGAAAACCACAGTGGAGAGGAAGAGATATGTAATGTGAAATTTTTATTAAGTTACTATTGTATGGAACAAATTATTTTCTGAACTTCTCATGAAATTTTCTGCAAAATACTTGCATTTCTATTCAATGTGTTGTGGAATTGGATCTATCTTGGGGATTTAGTCAAAGTGTTAAATATAGTTATAAGATTGGCATTCACTGGACAAGGCATTGGACCTCCAATGTCCATGGAGGTCTTATACATCTGGATATCAGGCGAATATCTATTCATTTCCTTGCTCAGAATTCATCAATGGCTGTCCATAATCCACAGCAGTGATTTTTCAAATTAGGTGGAAAGGAGGAGATGCTGTATCAATCATCTGAGACATTTTTCAAAACACATATGGTAACCATGTGTTTTTAGAAAAGGGTTCCCATGTGATTCTCCTATTTTCTTACCAGAGCCTTTGTCCATTTGTGAATGACTGCCCTACAGAATAAAACCAAAAGTAGCCTTCTATAGAAGGCTGTCAAGATGTGGTCCATTTTTTTCTGCTCAACATTGTATGGCTATTTCTGCTTCAAGCTTTATACTCCAGAAATAGGAAACAATTTATACATTTTGTTTCCAGCCTTATCCTTTTCTTTGCAAATGCTGTTCCCTTCTCTTGGAATATCTCCTTCTCTACTTTCTCTCCTGGTCTTTGCCTTTTCATCCTGTAAATATTAGTCCCTGTTCCTGTAACACTTTTACCTAACTAGTAATCCATGTTATTGCATGCTTACTTTTGTCTAGGCTATGAGATCTTTTAGGGCTGGGGCTGTCTTTTTATCTTTGTACTGCCAGGAAACATTATAAGGTCACACACGTCATAGGTTCTTAATAAATATTAGTTAACATTGAAAGAAGAAAACAAAACACAGGGCTTAGGGTTGATGGGGCATTGGCAGAGGCAGATACAGTATGCCTCTACTGCCCATTTTATTTCTAAGAAAGCATCAGAGATAAACCCTATAAGTATATGTGTAAACTTCAACAATATATTTTTTTTAAAAGAACATTTCACGGTCGCCTGTGTGGCTCAGTCAGTGAAGTGTCCAACTCTTGATTTTGGCTCAGGTCATGATCTCAGGGTCCTGGGATTGAGGAGCCTCAGACTCTCTGGGCTCCATCAGGCTTTGTGCTCAGCAGGGAGTTGACTTAAGGATTCTCTCTCTCCCTCTGCCCCTCCCTCCACTCACGTGTGTGCCCTCTCTCTCTCAAATAAATAAATAAACCTTAAAAAAATAAAAGAACATTTCATGATCCACATGTGGTAAATTACCCGATACAATATTTTTTTTTGTTTTCATAGCATAGAGTCTAATACGTTGGATCATACTTTTTTGTTTTTAAAAGGAAAGCAAAAAGCTATTAAAAATGGCAACATCTAGAGTGGTATAGATATTAAGCCACCTTAGAGAAGACTTTGCTTGAAGACATTGAGATCCTCAATTCTTTTGTCATAAAGGAGAACCAACCAACTGATACGTAAATTGAGGGGGAAGTAGGGTCAAGGGATGAAAAAAAACTTAATTGGAATATTATATTTGCATACTCTTGTGAATGATACAGTAGTTAAGAAAAGAATATGGGAAGGAGATGGGTGAAGTATAGGAATGAAAAAATAATGAGAGTATAGGGGTTGGCCTTAAGGAAATGATATAAGTGAAACATCTGGATCAATGGCTCATGTTTAACCCTGAAGCTTGACTTACTGTGAGGATATGCTACTACCAGGTATATCATGAGTTTGAAATTAAGACCCTGCCTGTTCCAGCCTTGATACAGGTCTTAGATGAACTGAAAGAGCCCTAGTGTTAGCAGCTTAGGCCTATAAATTGGTGGAAGAGCCCAAGTTATGTTCAGCCTTGGGGCAAGAGGCTAAGGTACCTGCTTCCTGAAAGCTGCACACTAAGAAACTACTGTTCTGGAGTGTCATGGTGTGTTCTTCACTCACCAATTATTTTTTTCAGCAGAAATGTATTTTACTGTACCTTGATTTTAGTAATGAATTATGCTCAGGTGACCTGAAATCTTCCAGCAGAAGATAGACACTACACTAAATTGCTTGAGGGATATATTTTGGTAGAGTATGCCTAGATATTGCCAGCAGTAGGCACGAAAATCTGGGCTACCTCAACTCCTGTTTTCAATACCACTCCGTGTGACAGCCACATTAACAGCAGTAGTAATATATGGGTCCCTCTGGTGGATAGATCAGATTTTCTGGGGTTTTTCCCCCCTTCATGCTGACAGTGACCAGAACTTAGTAAGCACTCTTAGGTGACTCTTGAATGTATCACAGGAAAGATAACAATAAAAAGAAAAAAACTTTATCTAGGATGGTATTTTAGCTCTTTTAACTACATTACCATATGAAACGAGACCTCATTTTGTACCCACAGTTGATAGAGCAGAGCAGAACCTGGTATAGGTTACAGTCATAAATATTTCACAACTGTTCTCTCATTCAGTCCTATACACGTATAACACCAGATCGTAAAGTTAAATCTTGCATAGTTATCCTATAAATAGATATATTGGATATTCTTGTTTCATCTAAATACCTTATGGGTGTAGTGGAGTTGATGAAATGTATACAATATCCTTCACTGTTCAGGCTAAAAAAAGTGAAAATTTATCATAAGTTTATAAGTAGGAAATAGTTGAAAACCATTTAGACAGTTACACTTTTGCTTCCCACTATATTAATTTAAAATCTCAGAAGACATAATGCCTTGAATAGTCTCAGGACTAAGTGATGGTTACATATAACTCTGAATTATAAGTTTGTAAATTTGTATTCTTTATGATATCTGTGATGTCTTCAGATGGGAAAATAACAAGTCTCTTTGTAGTGATAATTCTAACTACCAAGTTTAGTTCTCCAATATGTTGAAGAGGTTATAAAACTATATGGGATTGCATGGAGCTAGTATGTTACAAAAATGGTATCCCTTTTTTTGTTATGTTCATCAGCTGGAGGAAAGATTATTGGATATGGAGTCTGAGACTTCAGCTCTGGTCCTGGTCCAATTTATAAGTACTTGTGCAGACTTTGGCAGGACACTTCTAGGTTTCAATTCCTGTTACGTAAAATGAATGGGTTGAACCTGAGAATCTCTAAGGTTCCTTCCATCTCTAATGGTTTGAATATGTGATTCTATCTATTTTCTCCTATTGCATGCATTACTGCTAACTGGCTAATGTCCAGTGAGGGTCAGCGCTTTGCTAGACTCAACAAATATTATTTTGATATATTTCATTTCCTGGGAAGAACAATAGACTTCCATTAAATAAACAAATCATTAGATGGAGACCAGTTCACTGAACAGAGGCATAATCTACACATTTGCTGAACACCCTCAGATGTTAACAGGTTATAGGGAAACTAACTGGTCCTGCAAATATTTTTACATGTATCCAAGATTTCATTCATTTGCTTTATGTATTGCTACCTTGGCAAACTCCAGGGTTATAGAAATCAATTCAGAAGTTAATGGACAAAGACATTCTATTGATAGAAGACGAAACACTTTATGGTTGAATTCTCTAGGCTGCCTTCCAGACATTTACTTGAGTAGGGAAGATCTGATAGATGAGAATAAGAAATAAATTTGTCTCATGATATACCTAGAAATGACTTTTTCCCTTATCATCCCATCTCAGCCCTTCTTCCCAACCAAGTTAATATCTTTAATTTTGAATGAATCTTAGCTATTTTTGAAAAGTAAGTTTTTAAAGCATTAAACTATTTGAAATATTTTTATTATCTGTTCATAAACATAATAATGAAACCTCCATTTGATATTTTTTGCATGTGTTACGTTTGAAGGAACTTAATCACTTTTTCAAAAACTAGTATTAACTTTATTCTAGCTCATGGGTATTTAGGAACAAAACAAAAATAATCTTGGACCTTCATCAAATTATACAAGGAAGTTAAAGTTGGGGATAAATGTCTTTATTGTGTTTGTTTATTTTTGTTCTTTTTTAAAACAGTGAATTGTGCCTTTCATTATGAAGGAATGCATACTATTGTGGCTTCATATATAATGTTAATTAGTTATCCATATATGTGTGTATATACCCACACCAAATGTTATTTGATGTACAGAATCAGAGCTGGTTAGAACTTTCAGATGAAAAGCTTTAGGCCACCCAACTTGAACTAGTAATTACTTCAGCAAATAGCTGTATGCTTTTGTTTAGGAAATGTACATTTGAGAGTATGCATTTCAGTAAATTTTAAAAACAATTCTTTAATGCCTATTCCTTACAAAAACAAATGCAAACTTTGGTGTGAAGTTGTGAATTTGACTCTCAACAAACATTTCGTGTAGTAAAAGGCATGGCCTATACCTTTGAAAAATGGTTCAAGTTGTATCTCTGATTTTATTCTTTATAGAAAATCTAGCCTTCTGCTTAATTAAGGTAGTCAAGGATGAATTAATCTACAACTTTAGCTATATCCACCTCTTCAGAGATGGTAGTGAGTTAATCTCTCTACTTTTTACAATAATTTCTTTATTTTTCTTATCATCCAGCTCAAATTTTATACTTTGTCATTTCAATAACCTGTTGCTGTTATAAAAAATACTTGCTCTGGGGCACCTGGGTGGCTCAGTCCGTTAAATGTCTGACTTCAGCTCAGGTAATGATCTTAGGGTCCTGGGATTGAGCCCAGCCCAGCGTCAGGCTCTGTGCTCAGCATGGGGTCTGCTTCTTCCTCTCCCTTTCCCCCTGCTTGTTACTCTCTCTCAAGTAAATAAATAAAATCTTAAAAAAAAATACCTATTCTTTGGTCATACCTCCTAGCAAAACCCATTCTTTATAATACCCAGTTATTAGTACAGGTAGAACATCTGAGTATTATGGGAGATGGTCAAACCCGAGGGGACACTGATTTCATTATTAATTTGGAATGACCACATTCGAATGAGTTTTTTTTTTTTTTAAGATTTTATTTATTTATTTGACAGAGAGACAGCCATCAAGAGAGGGAACACAAGCAGGGGGAGTGGGAGAGGAAGAAGCAGGCTCCCAGCGGAAGAGCCTGATGCGGGGCTCGATCCCAGAACGCTGGGATCACACCCTGAGCCAAAGGCAGACGGTTAATGACTGCGCCACCCAGGCGCCCCTCAAATGAGTTTTTAATACTGGTTGTCCATTCCCCTACATATTTGGTGAAATATCTGTTCTGCTGTCTTCTATGGCCATTTTGTAACCTTTCTATCCTCCTTGAATACCGTAAGCTCTGCCTCCTCCTTGTCACTTTGGACAGATAACACAGCTTCCCACAGAAAATCCTTGTGGTTGTCACCACCAGACTAGAGATACTCACAGTTGCATTGATCATTTCCTTCTCCTTGCTGGGAAAACCAAAGACCTTTTTACCTCTTTTTAATGATGTAGGATCCAGAGCTTTGGATCCAGAGTTTTGGATCCAGTTCCTTCCTACCTTTGCAGGAACCATACATTTTACTCTTTTCTTCTCTTTTCTTTATGTCTACCCTCCCTTTCTCCAGGTTTTTTTCTCTTTTTTTAAATTCTCATTTTCAAATAGGCTCAAATATTCCTTTTTTAAAACAGCAACAACAACAAGTCAACCACACAGGACCTCATACCTACTCCCCCATTATAACTCTGATTCCCTTTTCAGCCAATCTTCTCATAAGAATTATTTTTACTTGTGGGGGCGCCTGGGTGGCACAGCGGTTAAGCGCCTGCCTTCGGCTCAGGGCGTGATCCCGGCGTTACGGGATCGAGCCCCACATCAGGCTCTTCAGCTATGAGCCTGCTTCTTCCTCTCCCGCTCCCCCTGCTTGTGTTCCCTCTCTCGCTGGCTGTCTCTATCTCTGTCAAATAAATAAATAAAATCTTTAAAAAAAAAAAAAAAGAATTATTTTTACTTGTGTTTATGATTTTCTCAATTTTCACTCCCACCCACTATGATTTGGATTCTACTCCCATCATTTCACCTGAACAACTTTTGCTAAACTCATCTATGAACTCAGTAATGATAGTTGTAATAATATAGTAGAAGAAGAATTAATAGTGATAGTAGTAATGAGATGAGTTATAAAGTGGTGACAAGGAAATTTTGGGCAATGAGGAGATGAACATTTGGAAAGCTATCTCATTGATGCTACCCCAGTAGTGGGTGTTAGTGCAGTGGCTAAAAATTTAGCTCAGGCTAAAAAAAATGAGGGGTGTGTTGGTGGTGGTGGAAAATTTTAGCTCAGGCTAAAAAAAAATGAGGCGTTGTGTTGGTGGGTGGCGGCAGGAGTTAAATATTTAATATTGTCACTGTGAAAATATTGAAGTATGAAATAAGCTACTGAGTGTCCAAAGGAAATTTCCCTAATACATTCATATTTCTTGTTATACATCATATTTTATTAGATTTCAATCCTTCTTTTATTATTATTTCCCATCTATACAAAGACTGACAAAATTTATAGGAATACAGTGCTCTCAAAATATAGCAATGAGGCATTAAAAAATGTGACTTCATGTCATAATCTGATTAAAACAGACTCATTTTATTTATTGGAGAATTATCATTCAAACACTTACCTGTTTATAGTAGTTATTTGTTGCTAAATTGCCCCCAGAGACGCAGTACCTTTTCTTTTTTTTCTCGGTGTAGTGTATGAAAAACTACCCAGAACAGTGAGCATATGTCTTATCAAAACAGTTTGTGAACGTACTTTAAATGCTCTTTTAAGATAGGAAAAGGAATTAAAAACATCAAAAATGTATTTTACCCAATTATGTTCTGATCCTTCTCTTATACATGATTTCACCACAATTTTTGGGTGACTGTTATTTTGTATGTTTATTTAGTCTGTTGTGGGTGTGGGGCTTTTATTGGGGATGGATGGAAGTAGAGAAGCCAAGGAAAAGCATGTATGTGAACTGACATTGTTTATTTCACATCATACTACATGTCAAATTTCAGTATAGAATTGCAGAAGAGTTACAAATGGTAGAGAAGAAAATCTAAAAATCTTTTTAAAAACAACCAGACAGTAAAGAAGGGTAAAAATGGAGACCATTAAATTTTCTGTGATATAAGGAGGTGGCTCCACATCCAAAGCAAAAACTGGGGTGTATACTATATTATTAAATTTATACGTTATTGAAGGAAGTTGCCGAGAGTTGACACATTCTTTCTAAAAACTATAGCAGAAAAATGTTTTCCTAAAATTGTCTGAAAAACATCTATATAGGATCTATTTACTAGAATAATGAAATCTAGGGATGTGGGTGGCCTGTGGGATAAATGGGAACCATTCCTGTAAAACCAGTTTGAATTCATAGAATGGAGTGGTAGAGCTGGAAGAGCCACTGTGATGTAGACTCATGATGCTCTTTCTATCTTCTATTAGTTAAGGCAATCAACATTGGAAAACCTACAACTGTCAGTGACTTAATAATTTTTTTGCTTGTGTAAAGTTTGATACAGGTCAGACAACTCTTTTCCACTTTTATCTTTGCCATCTGGAATGGGTCCTTTGAGGAAGTGATGCATATAACTTCTGCTCACAGTCTGTTCTCTGTAAAGAGCCACATGGCTTTCATCCTATTTGCAAGGGAGACTGGAGTTGTGGGGGAAGGATGTGGATATTTCATGAGCACTAGTTTTCTCTGCCACAATGACAGCCTTTTAGCAAAAGGAAAGTGAGGAAGGGAGGGAGGAGCAGTTATCATCAAATCTCAACAGAAAGTGCTTGTAACTTAAGCGGTTCTAATTGAGATACACTAACCTCTTTGGAGGAAGGAAAAAAAATCAGAGCGGAGACATAAGAGAAAACAAAACAATAGATTTGGTGATACAAATGTTCCAAATGAAATATTCTGAAATCACAGATCAGAGCTAACAATATATACTTGTTCATAATCTCTTACTTCATCCCATATTGTGCTCATTCAAATATATGCAGCAATCAGAAGGGTACAAGCACCAGAATTTTGCATGGATGCTGCATATGCCAGTTTTGGTCTTTTGGACCTCAACCATACTTTGCTTTTTATGTTTTCTTCTGTATTTCCAAGGACTGGAAACCCATAAACTATATCTCACAGGTTTCCTTGTTAGTTGGGTTCCAGTTAGGATCTTCCAATAGAAGGTATTGACAGGGGATAAAAAGGCAAGGATAAGTAAGTCATTTTTTTCCCCTGTTATTTGTATTCTGGCAAGTGGTATTTTGTAGGTGTCTGGGGCCTCCTGGAATAAAGGTGTTTGCAAGAATACTGTGATTGGCAAATGCAGTGACTGCATTGGCAGCAGCATTAGAATCTCCAATCACTGCAGTGGCAAACATGTCACTCCAGCAGCCTCAGAGACAGTATACTTATGGGCTCTGGGTTACACTATTTTCTCCTGTTTGTTTCTCCAGCCCTAGAGATGGAAGTGGCTTTCTCTACTTGGTGACCACTGTGTAGTATTACCATCACCTGGTTGCTTTTCCTGACCCTCCAATACATTTGTATTCTTATCCACTCTGAAATACCTATGGTAGTCCTCCCTGCACACTACCCATTGTGCTGCAAAGTAACAAAAACTTAAAGGAAGAAAAGAATATAAGAAAAAGTCACATAAAGAATAAACGTATATCATTAAAGGATTTATCCAA
Source organism: Ursus arctos (assembly GCF_023065955.2). Classification (NCBI taxonomy): domain Eukaryota; kingdom Metazoa; phylum Chordata; class Mammalia; order Carnivora; family Ursidae; genus Ursus; species Ursus arctos. The sequence goes on along the minus strand of NW_026623078.1, from coordinate 64,042,002 downwards.
GAAAACAGAAGATATATTCTGACAAAATTATTCCAAGTTCTTCAACTGTAGGCTATGTGATTTACCTCTAATTAACTGCTGAAAGAAGAGGTACAAACATTCAAGATGAAGGCAACACAAAGAATACAAAAAAAAAAAAAGAAAAAAGAAAAAAAAAAAGAAAGCAAGCAAGAAAAGAAAAGAAGAAAAGAAAAAAGAACGGAAAGAAAAAAAAGTTGCCAAAATTCATGAAAGAAATGGAAGAGAAATGAAACAATGTAGGGAGAAAATAATATTTTATGTAGTAAAATAAAATTAAATACAAGTGAAGATCAGTGAAAGAGATCACATAAAACAAAATTTAAAAGAAGAAAAATATAGAAATAATAATAGAGTAACAGGTATAGAAGATAACTTGGAAACTACAATTGGTAAAGAAGAAAGCAGAACAAGTAGAACAAGTAACAATGAAAATTTTCCCTAAGGAAATATTCCTGACATGAAGAAATACACGAATCTGTAGATCAAAAGAAAGCCAGGAAATACTGTTATAAAGTTATTCAACATTAATCATGAAGAAAGAATTACAAGGGTCTCAAGCAAAAAAAAAACCAAAAAAAAAAAACCAAAAACAAAAAAAACACACAAAACAGGTCAATAGGAAAAAAGTTAGGTTAACCAAAAATGCAGAGAAGGGCTCAATACCAGAATAATAACAGAGCAACATATACAAATTTTTCAGGGGAGAAAATAGATTTTATTCACAATTTTTGTTTGTTACCCCTTAGGCATAAATGGTAAGAAGTAATTGTTTTCAAGTGTGGAAGGATTAGAAACCATCCATTATTTTTCTTGAAAAGAAAAACTTGACAACAAAATTCTTCAGCTAAAGATGAATCAAAGAATCCAGGAAAGGAAAAGCCATAGAAATTGAACAAGGAGAGATTATTAAATCCATTTAACTATTAACTAAAACCAAGAAATATGGACACTGTAGTTACTGAAGTTATAAGACTTCCTTATATAATACACTAATACACACACACACATACACACACACACAATTATATCATTATAATTAATAAAAGCAGGAACTTTTAGGAGGAAAAATAAGAGGAAGAATAGGGAGACCAATTTCCTTATTTTTATATACTCAGCAGATACTATAGGGGTTGAACTTTAGACAAAAAACATAATTTTCCCTCTACCCTCTTATTTCTGGGCTGAGATATTCCCCTTCCCCTGCCTTGTAATAAAAGACATATTAAAGGAGAAAAATTAACAGAAGTTTAATAACATGCATAGCTCCTGTACATGGGAGATACCCAGGAAAACTGAGTAACTCCCTGAAATGGCCCCAGCCAGCACCTTGAATACCATCTCCAATTAATGACAAAAGATGTTGGAGGTGGGGGAAAGGCTTGTTAATGGGAGGTTACCAGGAAAAGTACAATAATAAGTAATAACAGTAAGGTTGTTATGCAAATCAAAGCATTGCCTTCTCACTGATAAATTTCTGGAGATTTAGTCATCCTTCTCTTCCTGGTACTGGGAGAGAGATACCTTTAGAACTGGAGATTTCCTTTATAAATGGATATGTCTCTTATAAAAAAGTATTTTTTACTTGATTTTCAGAGCTTCTCCTGTGTCTGCAGTTTCTTAAAAATATTCAGTTCAAAATAATCCTTGTATCAAAGAGACATATTTTGGGGTGGCAAATTCTCCTCCCCTTTACATTATGTAGTTTGAAAATTAATATCTCTTAGTTTGTTTTTTATAACATTATCTTATCCAATTGGAAGACTATGTTTTAAAGAAATTCATAGCTCTTATAAAGAAGACATATTTATCTTAGTTCTTGTAATAAAGATTTTTCAAGTCCTCAGAAACAAAGGGATTTTTCTAAACTATAAAAGAAAATGGGGGAAATTTCAAGACCTCCATGTGAGTAACCTTATTTTAATTACAAATTAAGCCCGTGGGGGAAAAGTATCAAGGGAAAACAAAACAACAGTCATCCACACACATTGCTTATTTGTAAGTTCTTTTTACCCTGTTACGAAGAAAAAAATCATAAGATTAAGCCAGAGAATTGGGCACATAAATGTAACTACTAGAGCATATTGAGGGTACCCAAATGAGCTCTAGCAAAAATTACAGTGATAGAAATCCATTTCATGTTCCAGGGTTCCTGCTGGGATGACATTCTTTGCATTTTGTTAATTTGGACTATGGTATACGATGTTCTGCTAATGAGTGGAATAAATGTATCTACATGGTAAAAACCAAACCAGGAATTTAAAAATCTTTAATTATTTAGAGTAATACATGAAAGGCTGGGGAACATTTCCATTAAAACCCACAATGTTGATGGGTTTAATACCAGACTGTAAATATTTCTTTCAGGATGCATCTAGAAAATCAGAGCAAATGCATATTTTACATGCTTAGAGAGTTTATATTTACACACACACACACACACACACACACACATACACACAGAGAGACATGAAAGTTCAACGTGTTAAGTTGCTTTTGTTAACCTTGTCACAACCATCAGAATGAAAATTAAGGACGTTGGGAAGCATCTAGTCTATAATTTGACCTAATTTTTTTTTTATCATTTATGAATAGAAAAAATTTTAATTAAGTGAGTATTCTTGTAGACCAGCCAATTCATCAACACTTGTAGAAGCATAAGAATCTACTATGCTAATAATCCCAAAGCTGAAAGGCTTTTACATGGAAAAAAAAAGTAATGGATCCAAAGGAATTATTACAATTTGCCTTGTCAAAAATCCATTCATTGAATTGTGTGGAATGAAACATAATGACTTCTTTACAGGTCTAATAGCTACAGCCAAAAAGTAGTATGTTCATTGAAATATGTGGTTACTTATTACACTAATGCTCAAATACTTCACATACTTTTAACATTTTCACTTCATTTATTTTAAATGTTGATGAAGAAGTTACTCTGAGGAAAAAAATGAGGAATATGAATACATTTTATTAAAATAAAAAGCAATGTAAGTCACAGGGAATAAGAGCGATTTATATTTTATTTATTGGTTCAAGTTACTTAGAGTTTACAGTTCCCTTGGAAAGGAATGATGCTTTCTCAAGTATTTTCCATTTCGTCATTTTCACTGTAGATATCTAGGCTTGTGTGTGAATAATGTATGTAAGTGTGAATTTGTAATCTTTAGCACATACCTTTGGGGTATCTAACCATACACCATTGAAAAGACTTCCTGTTCAATTAAGAAACTGTTTTGGCTAATTCTATGTAGGCAAATTTCTGTATGTATCTCTATCTACTGTAAAGACTGACATTGTAATGCTTCATTTTCCTATAATTGAATAATCGAAATAAAAAACAGTGTTGCCAGAACTTTGCCAAAAAAAATATATTTAGCGAAGAAGAAAGAGAAATATTTGGATATTTCAATTCAAGGATGTAGAAACATTTATTTTTTATTTAACTTAGGCACAGTTCCAATGTTATTTAGAAAAAATACATGGAAAGTGAAAACCACAAAGAATCTTAAAACTGCTTTATAAGTATTAGTTTAAATTCTAATATATATATATATATATATATATATATATATATATATATATATATATATATATATATATATATCAGAGAGTAGAAGGAATCCTGAGACTGGAAAGATGGTGGGAGAGTAAGAGGAGCCTAGGCTCATCTTGTCCCATGAATACATCTAGATGACTATTAAATCATCCTAAATACCACAGAAATCAATCTGAGACTGGCAAAATAAACTCCATAACTAAAGGTAGAGAAGAAGCCACATCAAAGAAGGTAGGAAGTATGGAGACCTAGTTTGGGAGATAAATGGATCATGGCCACTGTGGTGGGAGGGAGCTGTGGTTGTTGAGAAGAGCAAGAGAAAGACTAACATATAGGGGAGTACATGGGGGAAAATGAATCCCCATAGCAGTTGGCGTGGAAAGAAAGAGGGGCCAAATTTCATGACTTCTTGCAATCAGCAAGGCTTGAAGCCTGGAGTTTTAAAGGTCAGTGTGTTTGGCTCTGGGAAAACTCAGAGGACATTGGAGCTGCTCTTGGAAAACAGGCAGGCACACAGCCCACAGATTACAGTGTGGAAACAGCAATCTGAAGAGTGCCTGAGGCACACAGTGGGGAGGTTATTTGCTCATCTCAGGATGTGTCCCAGAAAGACAGTATTCATGGAGAGATCCCTCTGGGAAAAAAGGAACTGGCAGGTAACATTGCCCTCCTTCACCCCTCAGCATAAACAGAGCCACCTGCAGGAACCAGCACAGCACCGATACCTGTTGCCCTACACACTTCAGCAGAACTGACCTTTCTGGTCATGCTTGCCTCAGTCCCAGTGCGGTGGACCCCCTTTCCCTGAAGACCAGCCCAAACCCCTGCCAACACCACATCTCGTGACTTGGGAGTTTTGCAAGGCCACAGTTCTTGTGGCAGTGGTGACAGGTCTCATTTCACAAGCAGACCAGAGCACATCTAATTAAAATGTGCCACATTCAGGCCAAGGATCAAACACTACCCATGACAGGCAAAGAGAGCCTGTACAGATGACAGGCCCGAAGGATAAAGTCACTAGGACACAATAGTAGAATGCATGCAGCACATACTGGAGACACTCCTGGAAGTTCCAGGCCCTGGGGAAGAGGGAACACTGCACTGCGGGGCAGTACAAGATCTCTTCTTGATAAGCTATTACCCACAAGAACAGGAGATATAGCTGACTTTCCTAACACACAGAATAGGCACAGAGACTTAGACAAGATGAGAAGATAGAGGAATTTGTCCTAAATGAAAGAATATGACAAGGCCATGGCTGGAGATCTAAGTGGGACAGATGTAGGTAACATGTCTGATGGAGAATTTAAAGCAATGACCATAAGACTACTCACTGCACTTGAAAAAAGAGTGGAGGACATCAGTGAGACCATTAACACAGAGATAAGGAATAATACAGCAGAGATAAGGGGCTCAAATGAAATGAGAAAAACACTTGATGGAATGAACAGCATGCTGGAAGAAGCAGAGGAATGAATTAGTGACCTAGAAAACAGTAATGGAAAATAATCAAGCTGAATAAAAGAGAGAAGAAAGGATATGCAAAATGAGAATGGACTTAGGAAACTCAATGACTCCATTAAATGTGATAACATTTGTATTATAGGAGGCTGAGACAAAAAAGAGAGATAGAAGGGGTGAGAGAATTTATTTGAAGAAATAATAGCTGAAAGCATTCCTAATCTGGAGAAGGAAACAGATATCCAGATCCAGGAAGTGTAAAGAACCCCCAACAAAATCAGCAAAAGCAGATCAACACCAAGACACATTGTAACTAAAATGGCAAAATATAATAATAAAGAAAAAATATTAAAAGCAATGAGACAAAAGAAGGCTGTTACATACAAAGGAAACTCAAAAATCTATCAGCAGATTTTTCAGCAGAAACTTTCCAAGCCGGAAAAGAGTGGTATGACATATTCAAAGTGTTGAATGGGAAAAACCTACAGCCAATAATACTCTGTCCTGTAAGGTTATAATTCAGAATAGAAGGAGAGAGAGTTTCCCAGACAAACAAAAACTAAAGGAGTTCATGACCACTAAATCAGCTCTGCAGGAAATATTAAAGGAGACTCTTTGAGTTGAAAGGAAAGACCAAAAGTGACAATATGAAGGTAGGAAACACAAAACCAGTAAAAATGAATATTTATGTAAAAAATCAGTCAAGGAAGTCACAAAATAAAAGGATGTAAAATATGACACCATATACCTAAAACATGAGGAGGAGAGGAGTAAAGAATCAGTTCTTTAAACTTAAGCAACCATCAACTTTTTTAAAGATTTATTTATTTATTTTAGAGAGTGAGAGCATGCAAGCAGGGGGAGAGGGAGAGGGAGAGAAGCAGATTCCCTGCTGAGCATGCAGCCTCGTGAGGGACTTGATCTCATGACCCTGAGATCATGACCTGAGCCAAAATCAAGAGTCGGGTGCTCAACTGACTGATCCACCCAGGTACCCCAAACAGCCATATACTTAATATAGATTGCTATATGCAGAAGATATTAAATACAAAACTTAATGGTAACCACAACTCAAACACCACTAATAGATATGCAAAGAATAAAGAGTAAGAAATCCAAATATATCACAAAAGAAAACCAGCAAACCATGAAAGAGAGAAAGATGAGAAAGTGTCAGAGAAAATCTTCAGAAACAACCACAAAACAAATAATAAAATGGCAATAAAAACATAACTATCAGTAATTACCTTTGAATGTAAATGGACTAAACATTCCAATCAAAAGATGTAAGGTAACAGAATTGATTAAAAAACAACATCCATCTATATGCTGTCTATAAGAGACTAACTTGGGACCTAAAGACACCTGTAGATCAGACAAAATAGACTTTAAAACAAGGACTATAACAAGAGACAAAGAAGGGCATGATACAATTATGAAGGGGACAATCCTGCAAGAAGATATAACAATTGTAAATATTTATGTACTCAACATGTGAGCACTCAAATACATAAAACAGTTAATAACAAAATAAAGAAACTAATTGATAATAATATAATTGGAGTAGAGGACTTTAACACCCAGTTACATCAATGGATAGATCATCCAAACAGGAAATCAACAAGGAAACAGTGTCTTTGAATGACGCACTGGACCAGGTAGATTATTTAGAGCATTCCATCCTGAAATAGCAGAGTACACATTTTTTTTTCAAGTGCACATGGAACATTCTCTAGAATAGATCACATGATAGACCACAAAACAAGCCTCAACAAATTCAAGAAGATCAGAGTCATACTATGCATCATTTCTGACCACAATGGTATGAAACTAGAAGTCAACCACAAGAAAAAGTCTGGAAAGACCACAAATATATGGTGGTTAAATAATATGCTCTTAAACAATGAATGGGTCAACCAGAAAATAAAAGATGAAATAATAAAGTACACAGAAACAAATGAAAATGAAAACACAATGGTTCAAAACTTTTGGGATGCAGCAAAAGTGGTTCCAAGAGGGATGTTTATAGTAATTCAGGCCTACATCAAAAAACAAGAAAACTCTCAAATAAACCACCTAACCTTATACCTATTGGAGCTAGAAAAAGAATAACCAAAACCCCAATTCAGCAGAAGAGAGGGAATAATAAAGATTAGAGCAGAAATAAATGATATAGAAACAAACAAACAAAAAAACAATAGAAGAGATCAATGAAACCACAAGCTGGTTCCCAAAAAAAACCAAAAGAATTGATTGCCTCTAGCCACTCTCATCAAAAAAAAAAGGACCCAAATAAATAAAATAGCAAATGAGAGAGGAGAAATAACAACAAACACCACAGAAATACAATAAGAGAATGTTATGGAAAGCTATATGCTAACAAATTGGACAACTGAGAAGAAATGGATCAATTTCTAGAAACATATAACCTACCAAGACTGAAACAGGAAGAAATAAACAATTTGAACAGACCTATTACCAGTAAATAAATTCAATCAGTAATAAAAAAAAAACTCCCAATAAACAAAAGTCCAGGACCAGATGCCATCACAGGCAAATTCTACCTAACATTTAAAAAAGAGTTAATACCTATTCTTCTCAAACTATCCGAGAAGATAGAAAAGGAAGAAAACTTCCAAATTTATTCTGTGAAGCCAGCATGACCTTGATTCCAAAACCACATAAAGACACAGCAAAAAAAAAAAAAAAAGAACTACAGGCCAATATCTCTGATGAACATAGATGCAAAAACCACCAAAATACTAGAAAACTGAATCCAGCAATATGTTAAAAAACAATCATTCACTATGATTAAGTGGGATTTTTTCCTGGGATGCAAGGGGTGGTTCAATATTTGCAAATCAATCAATGTAATACATCACGTCAATAAAAAAGAAAGGATAAGAACCATACAATCATTTCAATAGATGCAGAAAAAGCATGCATTTCAATAGATGCAGAAAAACATCCATTCTTGATAAAAACCCGCAACAAAGTAGGTTTAGAGGGAACATGCTTCCATATAATAAAGGCCATATATGAAAAACCCACACCCAACATCCTACCCAATGGGGAAAAACTAAGAGCCTTTCCCCTAAGATCAGAAACAAGACAAGGATATCTACTCTTACCACTTTTATTCAACATAGTACTGGAAGTTCTAGCCACAACAATCAGACAACAAAAGAAATAAAAGACAACCAAATCAGTAAGGAAGAAATAAAACTTTTACTATTTCCAGATGACTTGATGCTATATATAGAAAACCCAGAAGATCACCAAAAAAACCTGCTAAAACATAAATGAATTCAGTAAAGTCACAGGATACAAAATCAATGTACAGGAATCTGTTGCATTTCTACACACCAATAATGAAGCAGCAGAAAGAGAAATTAAGAGAACAATCCCATTTACAGTTGCACCAAATATAATAAGATAACCTAGGAATAAACCTAACAAAAGAGGTGAAAGTCCTATACTCTGAAAACTATAAGATATTGTTGAAAGAAATTGAAGAGGACACAAACAAATGGAAGATTCTCCATGCTTATGGATTGGAAGAACAAATATTGTTAAAATGTCTGCACTACCCAAAGCAATCTACAGATTTAATGCAATCCCTATCAAAATACCAACAGCATTTTTCACAGAACTAGAACAAGTAATCCTAAAATTTGTATGAAACCACAAAAGACCCTGAATAGCCAAAGCAATCTTGAAAAGCAAAGCTAGAGGCATCACAATTCTGGACTTCAAGTTATATTATGAAGCTCTAGTAATCAAAGCAGTATGGTACTGGCATAAAAATAGATGCATAGATCAACGGAACAAAATAGGAAGTCCAGAAATAAACCCACAGTTGTATGGTTAATTAATCTTCGACAAAGCAGGAAGGAATATGCAATAGGAAAAAACAGTCTCTTCAACAAATGGTGTTGGGAAAACTGGACAGCACCATGCAAAAGAATGGAACTGGACCACTTTCTTACACCATACACAAAGTCAAAATGGATTAAAGATCTAAATGTGAGGCCTGAAACCATAAAAATCTTAGAAAAGAGTACAGGCAGTAATTTCTCAGACATTAGCTAAAGCAACTTTTTTCTAGATAGGTTCTGAGGCAAGGGAAACAAAAGCAAAAATAAACTATTGGGAGTACATCAAAATAAAAAAACTTCTGCACAGTGAAGGAAACAATCAACAAAACTAAAAGGTAACCTATGGAATGGGAGAAGATATTTGCAAATGATATGTCTGATAAAGGGTTAGTATCTAAAATACATAAAGAACTTATAAAATTCAACACTCAAAAACCAAACAATCCAATTAAAAAATGGGACAGAAAATATGAACTGACATTTCTCCAACGAAGCCATACAGATGGTCAATAGACACATGGAAAGATGGTCATCATCATTTATCAGGGAAATGCAAATCAAAACTACAATGAGATATTGCCTGATGCTTGTCAGAATGGCTAAAATTAAAAATACAACAAATGTTGGTGGGGATGTGAGAAATAGGAGCACTTGTGTACTGTTGGTGGGAAAGCAAACTGGTGCAGCCACTCTGGAAAATAATATGGAGGTTTCTCACTTTAAAAAGTTAAAAATAGAATTACCCTATGATCCAGCAATCACACTACTGGGTATTTACACAAAGAATATGAAAACACTAATTCAAAGGGATACACGAACCCCTATGTTTATAGCAGCATTATTTACAATAGCCAAGATAAGGAAGCAGCCCAAGTGTCCATCAATTGATGATGAATGAAGAATAGGTGGAATGTGTGTATATACACACACATATATATACGTACACACACACATACCACAGGAGCACCACATGATTAAAATAAAACTTTTAAAAAAATCAGAATAATCTATTAAATACATGATTTGAAGTTCATTTCCATGTTATTTCCCATGACTTCTTAGAAGACTATATCACAGAAGAAAGGCTAGACCTGGAATTGACAAAGGTCCCCTCAGACCAAACCTGACTCTGGCACCAACATTTTTTGTAAATGAAGTTTTATTGAGACACAGTCATGTCTGTTCCTTTACACTTCCCCCTATGTCTGCTTTCTCGTTTCAGTGGCAGACTTGAGTACTTGGAATAGAGACTTCATGGCCTGCAAAGCCTAGAATACTTACTGTTTGCCCCTTCACAGAAAATCTTTGCCACCTCCTAGTCTAGGCTGTGTTTCAGGAATAATTTCCAAATTGCTGTATCTGAATATAAGAACATTTTTTTATCACTCATGCTACATGACTAGTGTAGGTAGACACACATGCCACGGGACGGTCCCAGGTTGACAGAAGTTGCATCTTGACACATGCTTCCAGATTCCAGGGAATTGCACTGGGGCTCTGAAAATTTTCATCTGGAAGTGGCATATCAATTCCACTTGTATTTCTTTAGCCAAAGCAAGTCAGAGGACCAAAGGGAATGGGAAAATGGAATCCTGACATACATCCCCAAAGAAAACTTGAATATTTGTGAACCACAGAGAAATTATCTGTATAATCCAAAAGGTAGTTATCATGATAGTTACTGAGAGGTGACAATAATCTGGCCTAGAAAACTAAGCATGAAGCACAAGTTTACAATAAAATTATAATGTGTGTAGCAGTCATAAAAGAAATTCTATTATTCACCTTGTAAGTGAAGGATTTAAATGCATCTATGACATATATTTATAAGAAGATAATATTACATATTAATTATTAATGTATATCTGTAATGATTTCACAATCTATACTGTAAATTATAAAGAGGTGATTAAAGATGTTGCATAAAATATTTAAACCATGTGGTGGGTATTGCTATTTCATAACTGTTTAAAACTTTAATGAAGGCTGGAATAGTTTTCTAGATCTATGGAGAATGCCATGGATAATAAACTAGACAAAAGTCGAATAGTCAAGTTATTAATTCTGCTTACAAGCGTACATTTTAATGCCTTGCAAATTTTCAGTGTCATTAATGCAGTAAATATAGCAGTCTATTATATTTTATAATACAAGAAAAATAATCCATTTAGTTAATTTTTATGCATAATTTTAAAGCATAAAGGAAAAGCTGATTGCCATTTAAAATCCTATGCTGTCCCTCTATTCATTAATAAGTTGTTAAAATGAACATTGATAATAGGACTATTTATGTTCATTTTTTCATTCATTAAAAAGTAACCGTTAAAAGAATACATCTCTATAGAGTGTTACTTCATAGAAACTCTATAGAAAGTAACTTTTCTTCCTCTACCTTATTACAACTGTGTGTTCAAACCCATTCTGTTGGGCTTATTCTTTTTAGAACTTGAGTTAATTTTTGAGGCAGTCTGTGACTTTTCTAGTCATTTCACATAATAAAAATTTTTCTGGCATTTTCAGCCACAAAAAAAGACTCATTGTATAATTATTATTTTCACTCCAATGTAAAAATTAGAATTCTGAACTTAATAGGAAATTATTGTTTCTTCAGCTAGGATCTGCTTCAGGCTGGAATCCGCAACCTGCAGTGGGAAAGGGGGATTTTCCATTTCAGCATTTTCTCTTTCTTATTCCCCCTTCTCCCCACTAGGCTTCCCATCCCCACCCCCAGGTTAGAGATTGAGCAACAATAGAAAGGAGATGTGAGAGATAGGGAAAATCCTGCTGAAATTATTCTCTCATGAAACACTTGTACTGCTTCTGAGACATCTTCCACTGGGAACATTCACCCAAACATCTTGTGATATGGATTATTCATCTCTCTTTGGGCATCTTGCCCTGTGCATCAAGGGTCACATAATCATTTCAGGAGTCCTCTTGCAAAGAATGTGAAATGATTATAGCCTGGCAAGAAAAGTCATTTATCCTCACTATAACACAGCCCAGTCTGATAGACATAGCCTCTTACAATTCAGTTTCCTCGGTGTGTTTCAGACAGTTGTCTTGCATGCTCTAAACTCCAGGAAATGCATATTAATCATGCCAGTGGTGTTCTTGCAGCTCTTCTTGTAGGTTAACAATGAGAAAGAACTGCCCCTAAATGAATACTTCCTTAAATTTGTACCATAGGTATCTCATTTTCTTCAACCTAGTTCCATCCCTGAAAGCCACCACACTAATAGAATAAGAGGGACTGGATGTAGAGTAGATACAAATAGTAGAACTAGGGAGTAAAATTAGAAATGACTACAGCAGTGTAGATGTTGTGTGTGGAGGTGGAGGGTGCCCCTGTTTTCATCTTTCCTATGTTCTATTTTCTTCCAGTATCTCATTCAGGCTTTTCATGTGATTGTCACAAATTGGTCTTTGGCTGCTACCTTTACAAGTCCTGTTTTGGTGGTCTAGTGAATCACTTTGAAAGGTGGGCTTACTTATAACCTGTTGTTTTGTTTTAGGCATTACATAGCTTCAAATGAAATGGAGACAGAGTGGGTCTACACAGTTCATATTTGTGTGTCCCTAATATATGTTGTTACATTAGGCACAGGGATGCACTGAACAAGGTCCCTCCCTCCATATAAATGATGGAGAACAAGGCAACAATCAGAAAAGCATAATAAAATCATTTAAAAAATAATTTTTATTCAAGGATAATTAACATACAGGGTTATATTAGCTTCAGGCATACAATATAATGATTCAGCAACAGTGCTCATCAAGGTAAGTATACTCTTGATTTCATTTATTGGTTCACCCATTCCCCGACCCACCTCCTCTCTGGCAACTATCAGTTTGTTCTCTATATTTAAGAGTCTGTTTTTTTGTTTGCCTCTTTTTTTCTGTTTGTGCATTTGTTTCTTAAATTATACATATGAGTGAAATCATATGGTATTTATCTCTGACTGACTTATTTCACTTAGCAGTATACCCTACAGGTCCATCCCTGTTGTTCCAAATGGGGGAAAAAAGTTATATCTAAAACAGCAATAAAAAAAGCTCTAATGTCTCTATTCATAAAAAATATATATATAATATTTTTTTACTTGCAATTGCAATAAGTGTTATGAAATAAAGTATAGGGAAGAATGAGAGTCTATAATTGTGGTCAAAATTTAGAAAGGCACTCACTTTCAGTGCTGTGTAACTGCCCCTGAATGAATACTTCCTTAAATTTTGTACCATAGGTATCTCATTTACTTCAACCTAGTTCCATCCCTGAAAGCCACCACACTAATAGAATAAGAGGGACTGGATGTAGAGTAGATACAAATAGTAGAACTAGGGAGTAAAATTAGAAATGACTACAGCAGTGTAGATGTTGTGTGTGGAGGTGGAGGGTGCCCTTGTTTTCATCAAAAAGAGCCTTAAAATTAAAAAAAAAATTTAATAGACATTAACTAGCCTTATCATGTGGGCTTCATCTTAATGCTTATCACTTTATGGTGACAAAGATGGCTGCTGAGCCTCCAGCATTATTGTAGGCTGGAAGAAAATGAAGTTAAAGGGAAAAAGGGACATATCAATTTAATCTCTTCCTTTTCCAAGTCTCCTTCCTAGAAGATCCTCCCTGTTTAAACCATTCTCTTCCACTGATGCTTCATTGATCAGGACCTAGCTATTCCTGCTTGAAAGGAAGACTGTGATATTTAGTTGTATATTGGGGGAGGTGAGTATGTTATTGACATAAATAGAATCAGGCAAGGAAGAGTAGAGTATATATTAGAATGGCACGGGGCGCCTGGGTGGCACAGCGGTTAAGCTTCTGCCTTCGGCTCAGGGCGTGATCCCGGCATTGTGGGATCGAGCCCTACATCAGGCTCCTCCGCTATGAGCCTGCTTCTTCCTCTCCCACTCCCCTTGCTTGTGTTCCCTCTCTCGCTGGCTGCCTCTATCCCTGTCGAATAAATAAATAAAATCTTTAAAAAAAAAAAAAAAGAATGGCAATAAAAAATATCTGCCACAGTTTTGAATCATTCATTCTAGCTTGTCAAAACAGGTACAAATTCTCTTCCTACCTGTCTTTCTGATTTCTCTATCAATTTCCCTTCTACTCTTTGCCTTTCCTTTCTTAAAAAGTCTAATCTAGTTTTTCTGGGTTTACTTTCCACATCAGAAAATTAACATAATTAAATCTATATATACCTACTCATGTATTGCCTCAGTGTATTTAGAAGGATGAAAGAAAATAGAAGGGACATAGAGGACATAAGGAAGTCGATTATTACAAATAATGATTATATTAATGATTTAAGTATGTCTGTCTCTATGCCTCTATCAACCTGTTATCTATCTATCTATCTATCTATCTATCTATCTAATGAATGTGCCATCTGTTTAATTTATATAATTTACATTATAATATTGCTTGGTGCAATTGAATATAACATGAGATTTTGAAAGATAATTTACATGAATTTAACTACACTAGTTACCTCTGGTCAGTCCCAAAACAAAACAAAACAAAACAAAACCAACAATATATACTGTGGTTTTGGATAAGCTATATATATAACAATCAGATGAGAGGTGTTATTTTATATTGTCCCACTTTGTTAAAATTAGAGACCTATCTAATTTTAATTGTATTGAATAGAAATAAAAAGCAAAAAAAAGTTAATTTAGGAAACATATAGTGATTGCTTCTTCTAAATTTTTGCACAAAGAGTACTCTCAGTTGAAAATTTGTGTGTTAAGGATGGTATTTGCATGGACATCAGAATTCAAATTTATTTTTAACTGAAATGTTTTTGTTCCATATTACTTTGAAAAATGTTGAACACATTACCACAACTAATGACATGTTTACTTGGCTGATGCTATACCTGTGAGTATCCCTGGGGGCAAAATACTGTTTCTTTCGTATTTAGGACGTAAACAAAGCGCAATATAAATGAAAGCATCAAAAAAACCATTCCTCTAAGCTAAATTTTTGACTCTAAAAGTTATAATTAGTTAAGTCCATTCCTCTGATTTTCTTTAACCAAATAATATTCTTTGAATATATTTTCCTGGCATGTGGACGAATGTAAATTAGGCAGTTGGTTGTATTAAAATCCATGGATTATAGTCTGCCAAAACTCAAACAGTGCCATATCATCCCTAATTAGCTATTTGCAACATAGAGTTGAGCAAACGAAGATATCAAGTGTGAAGCTGGGATTTTTTTTTTAAGTATTTGAGTTGAAATGCAAATTAATTCATATTCATCCAACTATAATGCATATGTTGTATCAATCAATCAATCAAGAAATATTTACTGTCTACTACAAGTCCAGAACTGTACTAGGAATTGTGGTAGTTTTAAAAGGTGATAAATGGATGTTACTATGAAGAAAATTGTAATGTAGCTGGAGAACCATTAGAAAAACATCTGAAATGGTTGAGAGGTAAATACCTAAATATAACACAAATACTAGCAGTACTACTGCTAGTAGTATTTCCTCCACCACCCTTGCAGTATAGCAGTAATAGTAATACTGATATCCTCTATTTGCTGAGTCCTTACTATGCTCCAGGAGTTGTACTAAACATTTCACCTGGATTATTTCTCACAACAAACCTGTGAATTATTCATCTTTATTAGCCTCATTGATTGTGCAGATGGGTAAAGTGAGCATTAGCAGGGTTAAAAGTAACCTGCCCAGAGTTACATACATAAACATGAATACAGGTGGGATTGAACTCAACTACTTTGACTGCATTTGAAATCAGGCAGTATGCCTACAGGACATCAACTTGTTAGTACTATGCTACAGTACTTCCTGTCATTTTTGATGTGTAAGTGGATTTTCTGAAGAAGGGAAACCAAATACTTAAGTGCCAGAGATTTAACAAAAAAAATAAAAGTACTTTTGATTGTGATGTTTCTAAGGTGATTTATTCTATTTCTTAGACAAAATGTTGATAGTTTGATCATTTGTTAATCTGACACATAATGATGAACCTCTATTATTTATTACAATAGTTTTGTTTTGTTTTTTCTGGACTGTCCCTTTTGCTGCAGTGTGACACCCTCTATCCATCTTCCCTTTCGTCATTTGGAGCTTTGCTGTGCTCTGAGATATCAGATATATTAGTAGTGTATACAAATGCTTCAACACTCTTCCTCTCTCTGGACCTAAGTCGTCTGCCTAGGATTATTTTCTCCATCTGAGAATATTAAAAAATCTGAATTAACATGTTCTTTTTCTCCTTCTCCCTCAAAGATGAGGGCAGTCAAATAAGCTTTAAGAAGCTTGGTGTGTTTATTAAAGAGGGGGAGAAATTGAAGAGATACATAGAAAGAAGGAAGCTTGTTAAATGTAACTTAATTAAAAGTCCTTGAGTTTTATTAAAATTCCATCAATTTTTCTATCAACTGCTGAGCTTCTACTAAGCATCAGGTATATAGTATGTATCAGGTGGTTGTTTTCTGACAATCCTGTGAACTGGGTGATCATAGATGTCCTAACTGAGATGTAGGTAGTAACTTGCTAAATGTATTTGTTATTTAAATTATTGATATTATTCAAAAATATCCAAGTTAGGATTCATACTTGGGTTGCCTGACTCCCTAACTCAATTTTAGTACTAAATCTGTTACTTCAGACTTTTTTTTTTCACTTTTTTGAGGTTCTCAGCTTTGTTCTCAATGTGGACTTTGCTGCACATTTGGTCTCAAAGTCCATGAAAAGATTAGTGTTGTGCAGTCTGTCACATTTGCATCTCATGGCACCTAAGTCTCTGTGAGGGAGGCTCAGGAGCAGATCAAAGCAGTAAAGAGGAGACCTGATGGATGAGGAGGATCTGGACTTCCCAGTCAGGCTTCAGCCATAACACTAATCTTTTTATAACGGTTTTTTTTTTTTTTTTTTTTTGAGTGTCATATTTCTTTAGGGAAATAAACAAAAGCTCTGCTATCACGGGTAGTTGAAATCCTTCCCTCTCCCCTTCAATATTGTAGGCTGTAATAGACTAGCATCTGGTACTCCTATCCTAGGACTAATTGCCTTGAGTAAAATTCATCTCCCAAGTCCATTTCTTATCTGTACCATAATAGGGATAATTTCATCCATGATGACTTGAATACACAGAAATACAACTTGACCCAATTTACTCATGTGATCACAATCCGTTTCTACTATTGTCAACAAAACATAACTTAATGCAGCTACTTTAGTGAAACACGATATTGTCCCTTTAGAATTTGGTCTTTCTCCAAACAGCATAGTTAATTTTGAAGCCCAGACCCCTGGGTACTTGCTGAGTGTGGAGCCCAGTGCGGGGCTCGATCCTACAACCCTGAGATCAGGACCTGAGTGGAAACCAAGAGTCAAATGCTCAACTGACTGCGCCACCCGAGTACCCCTATATCAGAATACTCTTAAGAAAACATAGGATAAGATGGTACAAGTGATTTTTTAAATTGATTTTAAAGCTCTACCTGTTCTATTCCTTGGCTACTGTCAAATAATGCCTTGCACTGGAATGGAAATACAGTAAAAGTAATACAAAGAAAACTTTGGTAAGAAGTATTCAATGTTATGTGACTCATTTAATCTAGGTAACAAACTCCTGGCAAGACTCTTTGCCTTATCTATCTATCCTAAAATTAGGTATCAGACATAGATCACTGTCATGAAAATGTATATGCTTATCTCAATAGGAATAACAAGTTAGACATTTTCCAGAAGAAAGTCAATCATACTGGTCTAATGAATCTGGCAGTAAAGATTAGCCTTTCCAATTAGGTTATATGGCAGACATTGAAATAAATTGAATAAACTAAATCTGCAGCTCCAAGATCTTAACATTTATTGAGAACATGTGAAAAGATGAAACTGTTTCATTAAAACTGTTGTAGTGGCGTCTTTAGTATGTCATGTGGCCTGACCACAGTGTTCGCAGTGACTCCTCGGACTTTCTGGAATGTGTAAATTATGTAAGGACAGTGAGAGTGGATGGTGAACCCATCTTAGTTCATTGCAGTGTTGGAATAGGTCCAACTGGTGTGCTGGTCACTGTGGAAACAGCCATGTGCCTAATTGAGAGAAACCTGCCCATTTACCCCTGGATATTGTCTGGAAAATCTGAGACCAGTGTGCCATGATGGTGCAGACATCAAACCAGTACAAGTTGGTATGTGAAGTGATTCTTTGTGTTTATGAAGAAAGCTTAGTCCAAATGCTGGATCCCAGTTAAGACAACTGTGACAACGTTCATTCCTCTTTTCCAAGGATATCCTCCTTAAGGACAAACCTTCACTCTGGAAGCAGCAAGAGGATTTGTAGACTATGGGAAAGGAATGAGCACGTTTGAACCCAGATACTTGAAATGTCTATAGATGAGGTATCCTGTACATAGGAACCGTGTAGATAATCATGCAGTTACACCATCATTTAGACCCCTTTTTCCTCAGTTAGAAATAAGTACAAGGGGATCTCAGTTTGGGGCCTGTCTTAATGCCTTCCTTCCTAGACATCACCATGTTCCTGTAAACCATCCTTGGGCAATTGAGAGGGGATGCCAGCAGTGCTGTGGACCTCCCAGAAACAAGATGGTATGGCGATTTAGAGTTGCTTGGATGTTTTGTGTGTATGTGTGTATAGGACTCTAAGGACTGAGCTTTCTGTGCTTCTGGGTGGAGGTGGAACAATTACCATTCACCCACCCAATGCTAAGGAAACCCAGTGAATGTACTAAATGACAGAGTGGTAGGATTTCAGGCCAAAGGATGAGTCATACCTTTTCTGTTCTCCCTTCCTCTGTCCCATCTCCCTACCACTACCGATATTCATGTTTCTGAGAACTGTGTCTAAAATGTCCTGCTCTCTACTTGCATTAATGACCCTCTTCAAGTTCTCACAAAGTGCCTAGAGCAGAATAGTAATGTAGATTCCAGTGAGTTTTCATTTGAGACTCTCAGAATGAGGAATCTTGGTGTCATCTTGTCATTCCTGTGTTAGTTTTAGGAGTAGGTGCTTCTTGTCTCCACTCGCCTCTTGTTGCATATGCAGAACTCAAGCCTGGAATTATCAACTACTGAATCTACTACATCCATTGCTTCTACTTCAAGCTGTTACACTTGAAATGTTATAATTTTATTGACAGGAAATGGGATGTCACCTAAATGTTCAAGACTTTTCTTCCTGAGGGAAGACCTAGTCATGGAATCATGAGAAATCCAAGTTCTGAGGATTGTCTGTGGGTATGTGCTCATAAGTTAGTGTTTCTCAGGATTTCTAACTTGATTCAAATTATGGTTGAGTTTATATAAAGAATGAATTTTTGTACAGAAGAACAAATGTGTGCATTTGCCCTAAATTTATAGTGGTCTCCATTTAATTTCAAAGGAGAGGATCAGACTATCTGAATATAAACACAACTTGATGTTAATTTTATTCTAAGTATACTTTGATCTGATTATCCTATAAAATTTTGCCTTTGTTTGTACTGTATTAAATTTTAAAAAAATTATGATAGGACCGTAGCAAGTTTTTAAAAGAAAATAAATTACATAAAAATTAGAAAACCTGGTGAAGTGGCAAAAGTATTGACATTAACACTGATTTTATATTCTCAACCCTTTCTCAGTGTTTCAATAAGATTCCTCTAAGTGTGAAAGATTAGCAAATATCAGTAATAGTCTTTTTGAAGATTTTTCACAGTATTTTTATCTGCTTTTACAAAATTAAAACAGTTAACGACTCTAATAACCAGGTAACAAATAATTTTGTAAATTAGATGTTCAGTAATTTGTTCTAGACAAAAGGAAGAGTTAATTCAGTTATATGATAGATAAGTAAAATTACTTTTTTTATGGTAGCTCACTTAAGAATTTTTGACATAAAACTTGGAAAGAGATTAAAAGAAAACTGAGTGAAATGGCCACACAAAGTTTCTTTTCTCGTCTGCTTTTTGTGTTGTGTAGAAGGTTTCTGAGTAAATAAACTATACCTTGGAAAAACAGGGTAGGAATAGAATTATTCCTGTTACATTGTAGTGATATTTATTCACATAGCATAATCTAATTGGAAAAATCCAGCTTCTTTTATCTCATTGTGATATGTTTTCATTGAAATGCATTTTTATGGTTTTTGATTATCAAAATTTATAATATTTTAGAGTCATTGCCATAGTATACTAATAATAATTACACACACACATATGTATCTATGTCAAATATTCACATGGCTCAAAACCCAAAATTAATTGTTAGTGAACATTTTTCTTCTGCCCTTGACTCATCTGTCTAGTATCCTGCTCTATGGCTACCATAGGTGATGACTGTTTGTATTGTCTTAATGATTTTGGAGGTTTTTGTTTGTTTTCTTTTGTTTGTGCCTAAGAAATCAAGTAAACATAGGAATTCTTATTTTACTCTCCCTTTTAACATTATTTTGTTACTTGTTGTTCATGTGACATACCTTAGGATATGTCTATATGAATATGTAAGTAAATAGAGTCGTTGTTGATTTTTAAGCTGCATAGTATTCCATTATGTAATTATACTCTGATTTCTCTGGGCTCCTATTGATAATACTTTTTTCAATTTTTTTTCACTTAAAGCTTCATGATCTCAGGAAAATAAAAAGTGGAATTTCAGTTTATATGTGTATTTTTAATATAATGAAGTATGATAGGTTGATTTATAAAATAAAACATAATATTGCATTACCTTGTTAAATTCTGTACTGAAATTAAAATGAAAACTGTTCAAAGAAAAAGTGAATATTCTATTTTAAAATTTCTGACAAAGTAGAGCAAGCAAGTTTATGTAACGTTTTTAACTGATGGCAGATATCAAATCTATTTTATTTAGATTTCATTGGAAACATTTAAAAGACTGATGTAACAAGTTTATTTTAAAATTCAGTATATATAATATACTAGAAATGGCGTATCTTACAACTATTTAAAACTAGGATGGAAAATTATAGATGACAGTTTTTACAATGAGCAAGAATATAGCCTTTAAAAATTCTTTTGGGGGATGATACACAAGCAAATTATTTTAAAAGCCAGAGCTCTGGTTCTTCTTGGCTCTCAGTAACCTCTGTTTGAGGTGTTTGAGGTCAGCATATCTAGGTTGGCCTTTGAGTGTCAGCCTCTGTTTCAACTGTCTCTGCTTTTCAAGTTTCAACACGCACACACACATGACTGCTGTCTATGGCTAGTGTCTTTCTTGTCTATTCTCTTGCCCTGGTCAAGGCCTGGTGGTTACCACATTGATACCTCTTCCTCCATCTTAGTCTCTCCTTTCCAAAAGAAAGAATTTTCTTTTGAAAAATAGAGCAAAATTCCCCTCTATCCTGCTATCCTCAAACTACTTATTTGCATTTTCTTTTATAAACTCCCAATCCACTATAGAGTTATTCCTATGTAGGAATTCCATATCTAAGATCTACCTCTATAGCTAAATCTCTCTTTTTCCTCTTCTTCTCCCTCAAAATTTCTTTTATTTATTTATTTTTTTTAAAGATTTTATTTATTTATTCGACAGAGATAGAGACAGCCAGCGAGAGAGGGAACACAAGCAGGGGGAGTGGGAGAGGAAGAAGCAGGCTCATAGCGGAAGAGCCTGATGTGGGGCTCGATCCCATAACGCCGGGATCACGCCCTGAGCTGAAGACAGACGCTTAACCGCTGTGCCACCCAGGCGCCCCTCAAAATTTCTTTTAAAAATCCACAGGAAAAGATTTCATCTTTCTGTGTGGCAAAGCACAGTACTAAGTTTTATTCTGATTGACTTTCTATTATGGCTTACATTAACACCATGACAGCTTTCTAAACCAAACTTTCTTAGAATGCAAAATCCAAGTCTCTCTCCCTCTAAGGTTCTTATAAATCAAAGGTCTGGTTCTTATAAATCAAAGTGCTTTATGTCATACTGTTATACTTGCAGTATGTTGCTAGGGCCCATATGGAAGTCCTGTGCATAATTATATCTTTATTTATGCTTTTTATTTAGTTGGCTTCTTCCATTAGTCTAAAAAAATGGATACTCCAATCTTAGTGGAAAGGCCATGCATCAGCAAACAGTACTAGGAATAAAAATTACAGCCAATAATGCTTGAAAAGTTTTATTTCCATGTAGAAAGTTAAAGTCTTCTATAACTTGATTTTTTTATTTTACTAGGAATTATAATAGACAATTAAATTGAGTGACCAAAAGTAAAAGGTATGTCATGTATTGCCAGACAACTGGGAAGATGTCTCAGGGTTGAGTCATTGCTACTAGCTTTATCTCTGTGACATTATAATGAAAGAGATGGAGAAAATTGATTTAGTAATAGATTTAATGACTAAATGCTCTTGATTTTCTCTTTTCATTACCTCCTATCCCACAAAAAACAAAACAAAACAAAACAACAACAACAAAAAAACCTCATAGGCTCTTATTAGCAAATAAAGTATGGAAATAATATCCATTGATTCCTTGGAATTATTAGACC
This sequence comes from Ursus arctos, assembly GCF_023065955.2. NCBI lineage: Eukaryota > Metazoa > Chordata > Mammalia > Carnivora > Ursidae > Ursus > Ursus arctos. Next base: position 64,019,593 of record NW_026623078.1, on the reverse strand, counting down.
ATGGGTACTATACATCTACAACCTTCCCAAATTAAAACATAGTGTGTCCCAGCGTTTAACTTTTCACATTGTCTAAAAATAAGGTGACAAACACAGTTCAGTATTTTTTGTGTCTTCTACACTTCCATGAAGATTTTAAAGAGTAAGCTTTGTGGTTATAGGTTAAACAGAGGAAAGAGTAATTGTAACCTTTTGAAGGAGCAATTGGTTGAAAACTGGATTCTCCTGCAAACCATCTCTTGTTTCTTCATCAGAGAGGTGTCTTAGAGTAAGTGTCAATTTTGAATGATGTTTTTTGGCAGAGTTTAACTGATGCATTGGGGGGAAGGCATGCAGAGTAGGTGAACAGATGGTCTGAAAGAATCAAGAAAGTTTACAAAGGGAATATAATGAAGATAGTATGACAGTATCACACAGATTAGGCATTATGGAGAGAGATGTGAAGTAAAAATTGGGGCAAATTTGTAGAAAGTCTGAAAAGCACTGAAACCACTCTAGAGCCCCAGGGTTTGTGGAATACAATGGCTCAAGCAGAGACAGGTTTTATGGCTTAGGCTCCTTCTTGAGATGCAACTGCATTTTCCCATATAATTTGGTGCCTAATTGTACTCCTACACTCAGTGGATACATTTACAGCACCATGTAATTGTGATTTATTTCAAAGCTCCTCATTTCTTACATTATCAACAGACCATATTTAATTGTTGAAACTATTTGTTATGTTTTCTGACTTGCCATAACTAGATTTTGAGTACTTTATTTTTTTTTAATTGTAATTATTTGACAGAGAGAGACAGAGAGAGAGAGCACGAGAGAACACAAGCAGGGGGAGTGGCAGGCAGAGGGAAAAGGAGAGGGAGAGGGAGAAGCAGGCTCCCCGCTGAGCAAGGAGCCTGATGTGGGGCTCTATCCCAGGACCCTGGGATCATGACCTGAGCTGAAGGTAGATGGTTAACTGACTGAGCTACCCAGGTACCGCGATTTTGAGTAATTAGAAGTCAACTTATTATTGATCATTCTAAAGAGTATCTAAATGTTAACTTTTTTTATGTATCATCAGTTAGCTCACAAAGGTATTGAAAAGTCACCAGGATTTTCTACCAGTGCAGAAAATGAGGACATTGGTCAGAGGATATAATACTTTTAATAATCAAGCTATTTATTAGAAAAAAGATTGAAAACATCCCTGTCCATTGGACCATTGGAATCAGTAATTTTATTTCTATGAATTTATCCTAAAGAAACTATATATACATATATATACATATATATACATATATATATATGTATATATATGTGTGTGTGTGTGTGTATATATATATATGATATTAGCTGTAGGATACAAAATTACATTGTTCAGAAGAGTAGAAATGTAGACAAAAAATTAATGTTTGACATAATATGGAATACTACAGAACCATTAAAATGGTACTGTAAAAATATATTAATTGATATGGGAAAATTTACTAAATATTATTGATAGGAAAATTTGGTTTGTGATTCTAACTTTATAATAACTAATTAAACAAACACAATATCTATATGAAAGGAAAACTATGGAGGAACATATACAAAAATATTAACAATGATTTTCCTTTGCCAAGCATTTGCTTTTCCCCTTATAGTATATGTTACTTTTGTTCTAAAATTTAAATTTTAGGGATGCCTGGGTGGCTCAGTCAGTTAAGTATCTGCCTTCAGCTCAGGTCATGGTCTCAGCGTCCTGGAATCAAGCCCCGTGTCAGGCTCCCTGCTCAGTGGGGAGCCTGCTTCTCCGTCTCCCTCTTCTGCTCCCCCTGCCTATGCTCTCTCAATTTCTCTCTGTCAAATAAACAAATAAAATCGTTAAAAAATTTTTTTAATTTAAAAATATTACAATTAGAGACTTATTTGAGTGACACAAAAAATACCCATATGAGCTAATTTATGCCATAATGGGAAGACATGAAAATATGGATTTCATGAGTAACACAAAGATCAGAATTTGGGTATATAAAATTAAGTATTTATTAAGTGGTATAGCAAAATAAAGGAAAGAAGGAAAAGAAAAAGGAAGAGAAAGCTCTATAAAAACAACTGGCCCACATGCTAGAGAAATGAAAGCATATTATCAAGAGACAGAGGCTTGCTTATGTAATGAATTCCTACAGAGAATAGTGAGGACACACAAAAATAAAGCAAGGCCCCGTTTCTTGATGAACTAACAATCTATATAAGCCCACAGTTGTGGTTTAAATATCTGGAGGTATGCTATGGGTTTGAGAAAATGAGAATTTCAATCAGACTGAGTGATCAGATAAACATTGATAGTGAAAGTGATATTCAACTGAATTATTTTTGAGAGTTAATATTTGTATTCCCCTCATCATAAAGGTTACCTGCTAGTGAAAATTTTAGAAACATAAAAGAGAAATAAAATAAATAATTACATACCACCATGCTAGTTTTTTCCTCTTTCTATCCCTCAACAGATAGCTATATCAATATATAAATATATGTATTTGTGGTATTATAAGATCAAACTACAAAAGTATCAGTTTACTTGATTGTCATGTACACTGCTGGTATATTTTCTTCATTTGTTGTCCATTGACTTTTACTATGATAATGAGCAGCTTTCATTTATTCTTCCATCCACTGTAAGTATTTACTGAGCTTCCATGTCGTGGCAGACCCTATTCTACGGTGCTAGGAACATCAGTCTATATAACACAGACAAAGATCCCTGACCTACAGGAGCTTACATTTTAATAGAGGGATAGGGGAGAGGCAGGCAAAAACAATTAACATAAATAAATAAATTATAGTGCATGTGAAAGATGGTAAATTCTGGGAAAAAGAGAAAAGTGAAAAAAAAAAATAGAGCAGGGAGTGGAGAGCCAAGAGGTGGTTGCCATTTAAATAGGGTAGTACTTCTCCCAGAGAAGGTAACAGCAAGCAGTCATAAAGAATTAGAGGGAATAAGCCCTGTGGATAGCAGGGGAAGACCGTTCCAGAACGGTGAAACAGAAGTGTTAAGGCTGCTGTGTTGGAGGAGCAACAGCAAGGACACTAGCGTGATTGATGCAGAGTGACTGAGCTTGAGAGTAGTGTGGGATGCGCTGGCGAAATAATGGGCATCAGGCAGATGGGGGCACTGTGAGGACTATGGCTTTTATATTGAGAGAACTGGGAAGCCATTTAAAGGTTTTCATCAGAGGAATGATGGGATCTGAGTTGTGTTTTAAAAGGATAATGGTAGGTGCTAGATGAGAAAGAATGGGAATGGAGTAAGGGGAGCTGTAGGAGATACTGGAAGTTGCTATTGAAGCAATGTAGACCTTAGGTGACGATGGTTTACAGCAGGGAGGGAGTGAAAAGAGTCAAAAGCCAGACTTCGGATCTGTTTGAAAGGCAGAGGAAATAGGATTTCCTGGCTGACTGAAGATGGGTATGAGGGATGACTTTGAGCCTTTTGCTCTGAGCAAATGCACAATACTGTGGCCATCAACCTAGACGAGGGAGAGTGGAGAAGAAACAGGTTTGGGGAAATAAGACGTTAGGAGTCCAGTTTCAGATATGTCTTATATTCAAATGTTTCATGTCATTTAGAGTCAAATATGCCTAGATATATATTTTTTATAACATCCGGGTGTTGTCTTAATTAAGATGGTCTCTCTAACCTTTACATCATTGTTACTGTCTTCTAGAAACCTTTGATTTTAAAACAAACATTTTTTCTTTAATCCACTCAAAACTTATTTTTTCATATGTTGAGATAGGGTTCAAGTTTTTTTCTTCCAAATATTTCACCAGTTATAAAAGCAGTATGTATTAGATTAGATAAGACATTGAATTGAAATCTGCCTTTGACGTATATTACATTATCATATAAAGGAGAATTGTTTTGGACTTTTTAATATTTTATACTGATTTACTTGTCGATTCCTTTTGAATACCATATTGACATTTTTAGTGGTCTTATAGCATGTTATGATTTCTGGTGTAGCTAGTTCCCCTGCTTTTTTTCCCCATCATTTTTTTGGCATTTTCCAGGCCTTTATTTTTCCATATGAATTTGAATATAGTTGTCTCCAGTTACAAAATTCTATATAACATTAGCATTCTAACTAGAATTTTATTGAATATATGTTAATTTTGAGGAAATTGAATTTAAGGCACATTAAGTGTCCCCATTTCTAGGAATCTAAGCTTTATTATGTCCTTTAAAAAGGATTTCTTTAGTGTAATAATTGAGCTGTAAAATCTTAGAAAAATATATTGTAGTTTTCTTCGTAAAGGTCTCTTATTTCTTAATAAATGTATTAAATATTCTGTGGTTGTTGGTAAGGTGAATAAAATATTTCTCTCATTTCCATTTTCATGTTATTATTCATATAAAGAAAAGCTATTGACAATATTTGTATAGCTTATGATTGCTTACTGTGTAGTTACCTTGCCTAATTCTCTTGTTAATTCTTGGAGGATTTTCTCATTGGTATGTTTTGTGTTTTAACTGGATTCTTAGAAGTGTTCTGTATGAAGAATCATACTACTAGAGAAAAACAACAACAGTATTTTATCTTTTTGCAATATTTGTAATAATTCTTTCCTTACTGCATTTGCTAGAACATTCACAATAGCACTAACTACTGATGGGATAGAAAAAATAAAAATGTTTTTTGGTGTTTTACTATTTAGAGTACTATTTGTTCCTGGTTTTCAGTAGTCCTCACCATATTTAGTTTCCTCGTTCTCATAAAAGGTTTTTAAAATGTTAATCATTGAATTTTTTTTTATCAAATGTCTTTTCAGTATTTATTGATAGTATTCTTTAGTTTCACTTTAATTTTTGTTTAATAAATTATGTCACTTGAATTTATAATACTGAAATACCCTTGTATTGCTAAAATAAAACTTACCTGGCCATAATACATTATTTTTTAAAAAAGATTTATTTATTTATTTGAGATGGGGGGTGGAGGAAGGGGCAGATGTAGAGGGAGAGAATCTCAAGCAGACTCCCTGCTGAGCATGGAGCCTAATGCAGAGCTCTCTCTCAAGACCTCGAGATCATGGCCTGATCTGAAACCAAGAGTTGGACACTTAATTGACTGAGCCACCTGGGTGCCCCTGTAATACATTATTTTTTATTGAAAATTTGCTAAATCAGATTTAGTAATTCACTAGAGAGGATCACTAGTAAATTTTAGATAACAGAAGAAAGAGTCAGTGAATTGGTTATAGGTCAACAGAAATTCTACAATCTGGAAAACTGATCTGAAAATTTTTGCTTTTTATTGAAAAATTTGAGCATGTGTATTTATTTGCTAATGTAATATAGCTAGAGTTTACTCTTGATCCAGTCTTTTTATATGTTAAGTGCTGGATTACAAACTAGATATTATTCTGATCTTTTTAAGCTTACAGTCAAGTGAGCAAATACAGATGAGTAGGAAAATATTTTCAACACACGGTCTACAAGGTGCTATGGTAAGGCAGGTTAGAGTTTGTTACGTTTAGTCTCTCTGTATCCTTACATTTTATATCTATGTTTTTCATAATCTAGTCTTGGCAGTCTATGACTCAACTAAAATATGTAGTATATTTATCTTTAATATAATTTATTATATATTAGAATTTAAATCTACCATTTAATTTTAATTAATCTGGGATTTTTGGAGCCTCTTGCATATTTGTCTTGATGTCTGAATCAGTTTTTAAAAATTTTCAGGTGTTTTCTCTTTAAATAATGTTTCTATTTGATCCTTATGCTCTTCTTCTGAATTTTGATTATTTTCTCATGTAGTCTCTCAACTTCTTTATTTTCTCTTTCTCGATTTTCTAAATTTTTGTCCTTATGCACCACTCAGAATACTTTCTTCTTACCTAACTTTCAATTCAATAATTCTCTTATCTGTATCTAGTTTTCCTTTAAAACATGACCATTGAGTTACTTATTTATTGTAATTGTTTTTTTATTCTAGAAAATATATTTTGTTTTTAAATCTTCTAAATCACATTTCATGGCTTATAGTTGCATAATCAGTGTCTTAGTTCTTTAAGTATAGACGTAGTATTGTATCATATGCATTGAGTATATTCAAAATCTGAATTATATGCAAATATGTAACTGTTGTTTGTTATTTTTATTGGTTTTTGCTCATGAGGTCTACTGTCCTTGTGTGACTAAAGATCATTAGCTGTCTGTTATACAATGTATTTGATAAAAAAATCTTCTCAGAAATAAATTGAAGTCTATAGTGGAAATACTTTCTGCACAGAAGATTGGCATTTGTTTTTGCTAGAACACTGTAGTCACAACTTGCAGTACTAACTTAATCCATTTTCAAGGTTTAAAATTTCCCTGGATGACATAGGAGATTAAAATCTAAATATAAATTCAAGTAGGGTATACTTCATCCTCACCTTAAGAATACTGTCCATTTGGCTAAGTTTCCTGTTCAGCTTCCTACCTTATACACGCCAGGGTTTGATTTCTGTCCCCTCTTTCTGGTGAAGTTGACAAAACAAATATTGTAATTTCTTTGGATCAACAAATTCTCTTAGGAGAAAAGCAGATTCCAAACCAGCTTTCTCCCTTAGTCCTCAACTTCCCTTCCCTTTGGACCTAATAACTACATTGTTTTGTTGCTTCTTCAATACTTTTAAGACAGTATGTATGTGTATTTTATCTAACTCTTCAAATTTCAGAGAGTAGGAATGCACTTGTAGTCAGAGACACAAGGAATAGACAACTGAAACTTTTTGGGTTTCTGGAAATTTCTTTGACAGTATGACCCTGTGCCAAGGCTGATATTCAGCTGGTTTGCATGAGTTGTTTATTTATTTTATTTTATTTTATTATTTTATTTGGAGAGAGAGAGAGAATGAGTTGGGGGGAAAAGAGAGGGACGGGGGGGGGGGGGCGGGGAGAAGCAGATTCCCTGATGAGCAGGAAGCTCGACGTGGGGCTCGATCCCAGGACCTGGAGATCACAACCTAAGCTGAAGGCTGTTGCTTAACCAGCTGAGCCACCCAGGAGCCCCTGCATGAGTTGTTTATAGACAGGATCCATTCTTATTGGTTACTGCTGTATTTTGGCATCAGTCTGATTAGGCATTATCCATATTAAATGGGTTTAGATATGCTTAATATTACCCTCTCCCTCTATTTAAAACAAAAAACGTTTAGCACTCATACTATAAAATTATCAATGCCAAGATGTTAGGTAAGAAAGGAAGAAAAACATAAAATCTTAGTAATGTCAATTTTCTTCCTGTGCCTAAGGATACATCAGAGATTAACTGCCCTGCAACCACAAACAATGCTGATTGCTATGTTTAAATCTTTCTCTAAAAACATTGTGGGGGTTTTCACATAGCCTCTGGAATTCTACAGATTTCTATATGAATTATGTTTGCTTTTTATAAAGAAAGATCTGGAATTTTTAAGTGGAAACTTATTTCAACATACACATTTTAAGTTTTTCTTGATTTTGTTGCAGTACTTATTCATTAATAGCAAATAATAGATCAAACCCTGCTGGGAAACTGCTCCACCAGTCCTGGGAAAATAATTTCCAACCTTATGTTTCCCATAAGTATTTGAAATTTAATTACTCTTTGGTATTGTGAATAGTTCATTAAAAGCAAACACAAACACGTACATAAAAATAAAATAGGAAAACCTGCGAAAAATGTAAATATATGGTTAAGCATATTTAAAATTCCCACCTAAGAGTGTGATCTAAAATGAGAATGATAAAGCTGTTAACCTGAAAGATAATATTTTGCTTGAATTTTGACCTCGTTGCACCTGTAGGAATTTCTTTGAGGTGTGGAGATTTGTGAGATGACCTATATCAGAAAAGCTGCTTTAAATTAGTAAATGAAGGTTGTAATATTATCTGCAAGTGTTTAGAATTAAATTTCAGAATAACTCCGGTAGTAGTTGAAACTGCATGCAAATATGATTCTTTTATGGGGAAAAGAAAACAAAAATAAAAATAATACAGCAAGGGCAGCAATGAGAACATACACAATTTAAATGGCAATGAAATATCATGGATGGGCATAGAATCTTCTTTGATAGTTAGTATTTGTCATGTGTTACCGAATAAACATACATACTCTCCAAAACATACTTCTAGCAATAATCTATCTACTTGATGGTTGATCTAATGTTTTTAGTATATAACTACATAAATTATGGAAATGAATCAGTTTTAAAGTTACTTTAGTTCTACCAGTTGACTGAGTTAAAACTTAATCACTCTGGAAGGTTAAGTGATCTGAAAGTCTCGGAAAAACTCTGAATGGACATTAATTTGGTTTGATTTTTTCAGGTCGCTGGAAAATAATTTCCTTGATAATTTCTCTAACATTGTAATTTATGTCAATATTATTTTTCCCTTTTGTAAATAAGTTAACTAAAATGTAAGTTCATTAAATTAATTGTTTAGGGTTTCATAGAAAATTGCTAGCAAAACTTGCAACAGAACATACAGAATTAAAGATTTTCTTGAGGGGGAGAAAAGCAAATGAGCACTGCCATGCAGATTGCCTAAAAATGGATGTGTGAGTGTGCATGTGTGTGTCCACAAACATCTTCCCGACAAAGGCCTATTCTGGGCACTTGATATATAATTTGGGAACGATAGTGGTTCGTTAGGTAGAAAAGTGCATTTAAAACAGAAAGCAAAGGTGCAAGTATTGTGAGAACACCTTATATCAGAACATCTAAATCATTAAGTCTTCTTTTAAAATAGTCTCAGTGGATTGGCTTTTAAGACTCTAAAGCCAATGTTATTATTTTCATATCTTTTGATTATTTTAAATTACTAGATTCACAAATATTGCAGTCCAACAGTATATTATCTACCTCCAGCTTCTGTGTTTCCATAAGGTTCTTTTTGCTTAGCTTTCCCAATATCAATTATGGAGTTGTAAGTATTGTATTTGTTAGTCATGCATGGGACATGCAGATCCCATAGCAATCAACTTCTGCCAAACTGGTACTTCAGAAAAGTCTTTGTGTACCTAACTAGTTTTTTTTCCTTTTACACACTGAGATTTTTCTAAGATAGGAATATTAATAAATACTTATTGAATATAGTATGCCTATGATAATGTAAAAAATGAATCCATTGTTTTATTAGTGAACATTTTAGGATAGCATAAAAGTAATCCCCAAGATAGCTCCAAGACATAAAAACAGAGCTGAATTGAACTGCTCAATCTAATGTAAGTGGAAAACCTCAACTCCTTTCAAATCCTTTCCCAGAGGAAGCCTCGGGAAAATGATGGCTATTAAAAACAAAATCAATGGTAGTACTTGTTTTAAGATCCCAGCTGTTTGAAGATAAACCCTTGCCCAAACTGAATCCATTACTACTTTAATTTCAGACAGAATTTCTTTGTATTTTAGAATAAGCAAATGAAGGGAAGGAATGATCCCACTGACATGTATTTTGAGACTTCTTGGGAGGTCAAACATACATGACATAAACTTTTGAAAGCCTAAAAAAAAATCCAGAAGGAATGTTCCGTATAGGCATAAATAGCAATTAAAGACAAGCTTTTACCTTAAAAAGGCAAAAGGTAGGATGAATCATGTCTCAACTTACTCAGTGTATTTTTTTTGCCAGGCTGTGACAGTGACAGGATGGTTTTATACCCTTGTTGCTTTTGGTGGAAAGAATAACTTGATATTGAGTTAAATTCAAAAAGCCTTTCCTACAGTGGATAAATCATGGGCATCCTGACAATCCATATGTAACACCATTAAACAGCCTCTATAGCTATAAAATCTAAGTGTTTTCCTTAGGGCATAAAAGTGGAATTCCACTTTAGCAGTAACAGTTCAGAAAATAAAAAAAATCACTGCTTCCTACACTTTCTGAACCCTGATGAATCCTTATTGACATAGCCAAAAGGCCAATACCAGATGATTCTAGAGCAAAGCTTTCCTTTAAAGTTTATTTTTATTTTTATATTTTCAGTGGTTCCTGCAGCCAGAAAATGTAAAGATATTTTTGTGTTGAGCATATGCAGAGCAGAAAGGTGCACAATTCCAGGGGTAACATTCATAAGGAATAAAGTGTGAATGGCACCCCTTAGAACACAACATTATAATCTCTGTGAATGCTATGCCCAGGTTCCACAAATGTTTTATACATCTCAGACTCCATTTTTCCCTGGCTTCAGGAAAGGCAGCTCTGGTAGAAGGGAGAGGAGAAGTACTGGCAGTGTGCTGAAGGCGGCTCATACTGGCTAGCAAGAATAGATTGTGAAATACTCATTAATTTTTCAAGCAGGTTGTTAATTCTTGGGACTTCGAAATCAGCCATGTTAGAAGTATTTACACCATAGAAATTGACAAACACTATAAACTGGGGATATTTTTGCAGAGGGAGAACTTGATTATCAGCACACCATTGAACCAGAGTATTTCTCATCGCTAGCAGGGCTACTTCTCGTTTTGTGGTCCAGCTCAGGGTGGGGAACTTTCCAAAGAGGTTCTATTTCCCACCAGGTATTCTGAATTGTTTCCATCTTCCAGCAGGAGGCTCCAGCTCTCTTGTTCCTATATCCCTAGGAGTGGTAGGAGTTTCCCGCTATTGCTAAGTCTGGGTGGCCTCATAACCCTCTGCTTAGCTTTTCAGCTCTTCAATTATCAGTATATTCAATCACTTTGCGTTATCGTCTCTCTTCTTTAACTACCTAGAGTGGCTTCCGATTTCTGCCTGTGCTATTGCTACCATTTCACATACCTTCTCCTTTTCAACTACCATATGCACTCAGAGGGACAGTGTATTTTACTGATTTGTAGGCTGCATTATGAATGCCTGAGCTCTAGGTAAAATTTTTCTAGTGGTTGTATTATTTTCAGATCCACATGAGAGGGGCATTTTTAAAGCTGGATTAGCCAATCATACCCTATTCAGGTCAGTGAATCTTGGACCTTGTAACACAGGATGACTTCCATTTACTCATTTAATAAGATTTTGTTGTTTGAACATCAAACAGGAACTGTTATCAGTTAGTTCTACAGCAAAAAGATGAATAAGACAAGATCCCTTTCATCTTTTTCTTTTTTTCTTTTTATTAGGCTTGATGATCTCCTAATACCATTGTATTTGACGAAACACAGTGCGTTGTTGTTTTGTTTATTACTCTATCATTGGATGATGAGCCACATTAGGGAAACAACCTTATCTTTCCCATTTGCTGCAGTATTCACATATCCCAACATATAGTGAGGACCCAATGTAGAATTTAATTAACTCTGTTTCATTTTTTAAGCTTCTGCAGAAATGTCACCTCCTCTAAAAAGAGTTCCTGACTCCAACTAAAAGAGAAATTTCTAAAGTAGAATTTTATTCCCACTCTCCTCTGATATTGCATTTACTATTATGTTTTAAAATTATTCACACTTTAATTGACTGAACATTCTTGGAGTACATCTGGAATATGTAAATAGAGTTCTATATATTAATAAATAAATGGGTAAATGAAGGTATAAGGAATTCACAGTCTGATGTGTTTATCAAGGCAGGGACAATTATGATTCCCAGTAAGGACTAGACTTGCAGTAAATACCAACCAAGAGAGGTACATATAGTAGTGCACTCACCTTTCTAAATGCAGATTGACAAGGCAAGGTGTGACAGTACTGATTCTTTTTGAAAGAAGGGCTTGGAGCAAAGTACATTGGCAAAATGCCTTATCTTCCTAGTTCTAGTTCTATCTTCCTAGGGTCTAGTTTCAGTTCTCTGCACTTTTAAATTTTAGCCTTCCTATGACAGTTAACCAGGCTATTTCAGGAGCGCAGGAGTGCCTTCAGAGATGAATGTGTACTTAATCATCTAGTCATTCATTTGGCTAATAGTAAGTAACTTGTACCAAGTACCTTCTCAATACAGTCAAATAAAACCCGACTTCTACCCTCAAGGAGTTCAGAGTCTATTATAATCATAAGTACTGAGGAAAAGACATTTCTACACTATTTGGTGACATGCCAGAATGTCTTTGCTTGGCTTAGGTAAACAAAATTATCGTAGAGGTTCATGATCAGTACAACTCTTAAACAGAATTGTGATGCCCCCCCCCCTTCGCCGACTCTTAGGATGACACTACTGCTGCTTGTCAGCTTGTGTATAATTTAACTCTGAACATGCATTTATTATGAAAAGTAACCATTTGCTCTCTTTAAGCTAGCTTGTTTTTAGGGAAAAGTCCCATTGCATGATTGAAAGGAAAGCATGCATGTCCTTCGCACTCATGGTCTCGTAACAAGCTTACATGTATTTCTCAGCAGCAGTGTAGATATTTTGAGGTTAAAAAAAATGATATGGCATTGAATACTAAAAATGGAAAAGGAGATTATAATTATATTATGTAGAACTTTAACAAAAAACATAAGCCAGGAATGACTTAGGTGGAATAGATATCAAATGTTCTACTTTTCCTGTTTTAGAGCAAAAGTTTAATTCTATTTTCCAGAAGACTTAGCACACAAACAAAATGTAGAAGAACTAACTAGCTCCCTGTATCAGTTAGCAAATGCTGTCTAACAATCACAAGTCTTCAGTTGCATACAACAATAAACTAAACATTTATTTAGCCAAAGCTGTCACATGACCAAGTCCCATGTCAGAGCTGGGGAGATTTTATGATAAAAGACAGGAACACAGAAAGGTGTCAGTGTTTTTGTGGGGGGGCATTAATGCAATCATTCTACCACACTTCTCCTTGTAACTTGCCATTTGAGTAATCTATTGATGATGTCCTGTAGTAGAATTGTTTTAATGAAAATAAAGCTAGTGGTAAAAACCAGTGTCTTCCCTAAAGATGTATGGCCTTTCTTATTATTGAGTAAAAATTTATTATATCTTAGTTTAATACTCAGTTTAATTAAGAGCCTGTTATTGGACAGCTACAGCATGAAGTAGTTGGGATATAATGATGACTAAGACATTTTTTATGTGTAGTCTAAGCTTATTGGGAAATTTCCACATTCCCACATTCCCACATAATTGTGTACTCAGTGGTACTTGGTGTAGTCTTAAAGAGTGAATGATGAGCTCAGAAACTTTGTCAAAGAAGCATGTAAGAAAATGTATTTTTTAATACCTTCAGTGAGTTTTGATAAACCACAATAGGAATCAAAACTTATCTTGAATTTGGCATTTATGAGTACTGTGATAAATACAGCAGGGTCCTAAGGCTTTATGGGATGATTCTTTTGGCTTCATTCTCTGGCGAATTCTGACTCTAGGTGATGTGAATTATTATAATAATGTCTGGACTTCATTTTAATACATTTTGAAAGGTTGGATAACATCAAATTCTTCAATACTCCCCAAAGGAGTCATTTCAAGCACAGCATATATTCCTGGTCCAGGTAGAGGCTACATTTAAGAGTTCACAAGTACTTCTGCAGAGTGGATTTATATGGCTTATTTTCACTGAGCTTTTTGACGGAGACCCATCTATATCACCAGAAGATATGTTGAGTGGCAGTAAACAGTAAAGGATAAGTAAGTCCTCAGCTAAACATTTCAGTGATGCATAGACTGCTTTGGACTAATCCCAGCCTAAATCAATATTGTATGGTCCTCTAATAACTCAAAAGAAACAAAAGGAATATAAGTACCACACTGATTTACACTGTCTTCCTTTTCCCCCTCATGGCATTTATGACAGAGGTAGTGTTCCAGAACATCTCTTGCTGCTTTGGTAACTCCTAAGTTAAGGAGGACAGAGTTATTATGGGACTGCTTTGGAGAACAGTATTTTATATTCCTTTGGAGAAAAATGCATAGACTCTTTAAAAAGCCTGTTTTAGCATGTGTTAATGGCTGCACATCTGGGAATGTCAGTACCAGCTTTAGTAGGATTTCTTTCTATTCCTGTTCTGCCACATGGAAATGTGAGATCTGAAATATTATTTCATTAGCCTGCATACTTTTTTAGATATGTGTTCCGAGTAAGCATTTGCTCAGTCTGCGAGAATAAGCATGTCTTTTCCATGGCGGGGTGGGCAGATAGTCATTAGGAATTTAGTATGCTGGAAACAAGCAGTGAGGTCTCCTTTTACAGGAAAATTTGGTTACCGTAGAAATGGGAAATTCTTCAAGGTGTGCATGGACTTTGCACTTTTACTAACGGGAGTTTACATAGCAGAGATAGAATGACTTTCACACTGTGAAGAGACAATGCTTTTATCCCCTTGGCAGCCCAACTGCACTTCATATTCCAAACCAAGTTTCAATTATGAGAGTTAATGAAGAAGAAAGATAATGAATATAGGAAGAACACATAGAAGATTTAAAATTTCTCTTCTGTCAAAAACCTTATATTAGAAATTGGTTTAAATAAATTTACCTATACAACATTGGCAAAGTTTATTAATTGGTTTGATAACTATTTTTTCCCCTGTACACTGTTTCCATGATTATTTCAAATAGGAGTGAAGATTTACTAACTTTTTTTTATTATGAGTTAGACACGTGTATAATTGTTTTGTACCATTCATTCATTTCGTTCACATAACAACCATATGAAATAGGTACTATATCCCATTTGACAGTGAGGAAATTAGAATAGAAGTAATTTGTGTGGCGTTCCATGCCTAGCACATGCTAGGGGAAGCATTCTAAAACAGGCATTTTGGATTAGAATGAATTTAACCACATTTAGCCGTGCATTTCAGCACTACACAATAGTTATTCTTTAGAACAGTGTTTTCCAATGGAACATGCTCATCAGAATCGCCAGAGATTCAGAAGAGAAAAAAAACCTGATTCCCTGAGGCACCATGAATCTATCATATTTGAGTCTCTATATTTAAGGCCTGAGCATTAGCCCCACATTTTTGAGAGGATCACCTGGGCCCCCTTTATTCATACTCCTCTCAACAGGATTCCTTAGAGTAAGGTTGTGTGCCCACCCAGAGCTTGTGCCTGTTCTTTCAGACCATGTTCTGGGTGCTCATAATTTCTAAATTCCCTGGCCAAATAGTTCTCTGCTTAAGGATGACCTCTTAAAGGCATTCTATGTCATCACTGTGCAAACTTCTAGGTATAAGGGGTAGCCAAAGGGTTGCTGTTTGTGAGGAGTGTGGACAGAGCCTGGATATACAGTGTTGGGTGCTTACACATACCTTAGTCTATTCAGGCTGCTGTAATAAAATGCCACGTACTGGGTGGCTTAAACAACAGAAATTTATTTTCTTTCCCTTTGAGGCTAGAAGTCTAAGATCAAAATTCTGATCAATTTGGTTTCCTATGAGGGCTCTCTTCCTAGCTTGTAGGTGGCTACCTTCTCCTTATGTCTTCACATGGCCTTTCACCAATGTGTGTGGGAAAGCGAGTAGGGAGAGGTTGAGGGAGAGAGAGAGAGAAAACTCTCTGCTGGCTCTTCTTATAAGGACACTAATCCTATTGGATGAGGGCCCCACCCTCATGACCTCATTTAGCTTGATTATTTCCTTATTTCAAATATCACCACACTGGAGGTTGGGGTTTCAATGTATGGATTTTGGAGGGAAGCAAATATTCAGTCCATAACAGCACATATGTGCATGAGGCCCTTCACAGGTAGGGATGGAAACAGGGTGGTAAGAAAAAGGGGGAAAGCCAGGGGATGGGTTAGGAGTTAGATCTACCAGCATCTTTGTATTCTGGTTTGGAACTTCACAGAATCCAGTAAGTCTAAATTTGAGTCAATTCTATAAATTGATAAGTTGGTAAAACTAAATGTATTTTATTTAGCAGCTTGTTAGCTTGATTTTTAACTTAAAATATTTAAGCCTAAGGAATATGGGCCCCCTCAAAAGTATTATAAATGGACCTACTCCTTCCTCTCCTCTTGTCATAAGAACTCTTAGGATATCTTGCTCTCTGCCTGGACCCCTGTCATCTGAGGAATTAGGATAACTGGTTTACCTAATCAAAAGTGTTTAGTATAGTCATTGGAATTTTGAATGGAAAGTCTTTAAAATCACATGCAATTGTTTATAGTAAAGCTTCATATTAGAAATCTTGTCAGTGTAAAGTCTTCTCATTAATGAATTCGGCCATGTTTTTAAAAAATAAAACAACAAATAAGCAAAAAAACTAAGCCCCAAACAAAAATCTTCATAGATCATCAGAGAGTGGGCTATGTAGTAGCAGAAATATAACAAATTGCTGGTCATTTCTGCTCAGTTTTCTCATTATTTCCATCTAGTCAAATGAAAGGATAAACCCTCAAAAATTAATGACCTCTCTGAAGGTCGTTCTGTTCCTCCCTATCCCTCATTATTTTGGCCCATTGCCCTCTTGGTAAGCATTCTCCCCACACGGTGTTCACATGTTCTTCTTCCTTTCTTCCCTTCTTGCCCACTCTATTAAAACCCATTTAAATAAAGAAAGAGCTGACTTCAGTTCATTGAACTTTGCCTGCTGTTTACACCTTTAGTGCAATGAAGTTTAGTCACAGTATAATGCCATTGAGAATTTGCACTTTATTTTTTTTTTTTTGCTTTCTAATGTGAATAATTATCAAGATTTTTTTTTTTGTGCTTTGTCCAGAAGCTGAACCCAAACTCCATCCACAAGTTAACTCACATAGTTGCCACATTTATGCTGTCACTGTTGTTGGTTTTTTATTATCAATTTATTAACATAACTTTATCTCTCTTTTTCTATTCTTTTGTGTAATATTTTGAGACAGAGGTGAAGTGTGTATCAATCAGTGAATAAATAAAATATGAAACTATTAAACTTTGTAAAATAAAATGCTTCTCACTTTTCTGTTGTAAGTATTTTATGTATCAACAAACAGGGAAAAGATTTTGTTTGGAAAGAACGTCTTTGAAGGAAAGACTTACTAGTTTGGGCCCCTAGAAAACTATATGGAACTCTTAAACTTGCAATTGACACTTTAAAAAAGGAACTGTTTATAGTACTATGTTAAATATAAGTGGTGAGAGTGGACATCCATGTCTTGTTCCTGATCTTAGGTGAAAAGCTCTCAGTTTTTCCCCATTGAGTATGATGTTGACTGTGGGTTTTCATATAAGGCCTTTATAACATGAAGGTATGTTCCCTCTAAACCTACTCTGTTGAGAGTTTTTATCATGAATGGGTATTGTACTTTGTCAAATGCTTTTTCTGCATCTATTGAAATGATCGTATGATTCTTATCTTTTTTTTATTGATGTGATAGATTATGTTGATTGATTTATGAATATTGGACCACTCCTTGTATCCCAGAAATAAGTCCCACTTGATTGTGGTGAATGAATTTTTTAATGTATTGTTGAATTTGGTTTGCCAGTATTTTATTGAGGTTTTTTTGCATCTCTGTTCATCAGAGATATTGGCCTGTGGGTTCTCTTTTTTTTTGTTGTGTCTTTATCTGTTTTTGGAATCAGGGTAATGCTGGCCATATAGAATGAATTTAGAAGTTTTTCTTTCTCTTCTATTTTTTGGGATAGTTTGAGAAGAATAGGTATTAACTCTTCTTTAAATGTTTGGTAGAATTTGCCTCTGAAGCCTCTGGTGTTGTTGGGCTTTTGTTTCGGGGAGTTTTTGATTACTGATTCAATTTCATTGCTATTAATTGTTCTGTGCTAATTTTCTATTACTTCCTGTTTCAGTTTTGGTAGGTTATATGTTTCTAGGAACTTATCCATTTCTTCTAGGTTGTCCAATTTGTTGCCATATTGTTTTTCATAATATTCTCTTACAATTCTTTGTATTTTTGTGATATTGGTTGTTATTTCTCCTCTTTCATTTTTGATTTTGTTTATTTGAGTCTCTTTCTCTCTCTCTTTTTTTATGAGTCTGGCTAAAATTTTATCAGTTTTGTTGATCTTTTCAAAGAACAAATTCCTCATTTCATTGATCTGTTGTTTTAGTTTCTGTATAATTTATTTCTGCTCTAATCTTTATCATTTCCTCTCTTCTTTTGGCTTTGTCTTTTGTTTGTTCTTCTTTGTCTAGTTCCTTTAGGTGTAAGGTTAGGTTGTTTATTTGGGATTTTTCTTGCTTCTTGACGTAGGCCTGTATTGCTATAAATTTCCCTCTTAGAACTGCTTTTGCTACACCCCAAAGATTTTGGGTTGTTGTGTTTTCCTTTCATTTGTCTCCACATATTTTTTTGATTTCTTCTTTTGTTTTTAGCTGACCCATTCACTGTTTAGTAGCACGTTATTTTTTTTTTTTTAATGATTTTTTATTATATTATGTTAGTCACCATACAGTACATCCCCGGTTTCCGATGTAAGGCTCGATGATTCATTAGTTGTGTATAACACCCAGTGCACCATGCAATACGTGCCCTCCTTACTACCCATCACCGGTCTATCCCATTCCCCCACCCCCTCCCCTCTGAAGTCCTCAGTTTGTTTCTCATAGTCCATAGTCTCTCATGTTTCATTCCCCCTTCTGATTACCCCCCCTTTCTTTATCCCTTTCTTCCCCTACCGATCATCCTAGTTCTTATGTTCCATAGATGAGAGAAATCATATGATAGTTGTCTTTCTCTGCTTGACTTATTTCACTTAGCATTATCTCCTCCAGTGCTGTCCATGTTGTAGCAAATGTTGAGAACTCGTTCTTTCTGATAGCTGAGTAATATTCCATTGTATATATGGACCACAACTTCTTAATCCAGTCATCTGTTGAAGGGCATCTCGGCTCCTTCCACAATTTAGCTATTGTGGACATTGCTGCTATGAACATTGGGGTGCATATGGCCCTTCTCTTCACTACGTCTGTATCTTTGGGGTAAATACCCAGTAGTAGTAGCACGTTATTTAACCTCCATGTAGTGTGCTCATTCCAGGTTTTTTCTTGTTGGTTTCTAGTTTCATTGCATTGTGGTCAGAAAAGATGCATAGTATAACTTTGATCTTTTTGAAATTGTTGAGACTTGTTTAAAGAATGTGTATTTTGCTGTTTTAGGATGGAATGTTCTGAAGCATCTACTAAATCCATCTCGTCCAGTGTGTCATTCAAAGCCACTGTTTTCTTATTGATTTTCTGTTTAGATGATTTACACCCATTGAAGTAAGTGGGGTATTAAGTCCCCTACTATTACTGTATTACTATTGACTAGTTTCTTTATATTTGTTATTAACTGTTTTGTATTTGGGTACTTATATGTTGGGTGCATAAATATTTATAATTGTTATGTCTTCTTTTTGGATTGTCCCCTTAATGATTATATAGTTTCTTTCTTTGTCTCTTGTTATAGTCTTGGTTTTAAATTCAATTTTGTCTGATATAAGTATTGCTACTCCAGCTTTCTTTTCACATCTATTTGCATGATAAATATTTCTCCATCCCCTCACTTTCAATCTGCATGTGTCTTTAGGTCTGAAGTGAGTCTCTTGTAGGCAGTATATAGATTGGTCTTGTTTTTTGTTTTTATTTCCCATTCTGCCACCCTTTGTCTTTTGATTGGATCTTTTAGTTCATTTACATTCAAAATAATTATTGGTAGGTATATATTTATTGCCATTTTGTTATTTGTTGTATGTTTGTTTTTGTTAATCTTCTCTGTTCCTTTCCTTGGTCTCTTCTCTCACTACAAATTGACTTTCTTTAGTGATATACTTGGTTTCCTTTCTTTTTATTTGTTGCATATCTATTACTGTTTTTTGACTTGTTGTTACCATTAGGTTTGTATTTAACATCCTCTGCAAGTAGTTGATCTTATGTTTATGGTTGCTTAAGTTTGAACCCATTCTTTACTGCTCTCCTCTCCATGTTTTAGGTATATTACTTCCTTTTATTTTGTGAGTCCCTTGATTGATTTTTACAGATATTGTTATTTTTACTCCTTTTGTGCTTCTTACTTTTCTTACTGTTATGTAAGTTCTTTTCTTTCCACTCAAAGAGTCTTCTTTAACATTTCTTGTAGTTCTGGTTCTGTGGTCATGAAATCCTTAACTTTTGTTTGTCTGGAAAACTCTTTATCTCTCCTATTCTGAATGATAGCCTTGTTGGAAGAGTATTCTTGGAGAATAGAGAATTTTTCCTTTCTCCTTTCTACACTTCGAATATATTTCTTTATGATCATTACTTCATATTCTCTATCAGGCATATTACTTATCTTCATTTCACTTAGGTCTCTTGCAATGATTGTGTCCTCTTCTTTCTTTTGGGACATATTTCTCTGTCTCCTCATTTTGCTTAGCTCTTTGCCTCTCTTTCTGTGTGTTAGGGAAGTCAGCTACATCTCTTGCTCCTGAAAGTAGTGGATGGAGTACACAACTTTTAACAAGATGACACTGGTTCTCTTCCACTGGGGATGTGCAGCCACTGTAGAGACCCAGACTGGCCTGGGGTTGCTCTGCAAAGTCTGTGCAGTGGGGGGGGGGGTGGTTTTAATAAGGTGTGAGCATCCTCCATGGGAGATGACCAACCACCTTGCAGGGACCAAGGCCCTGCAAAGTATGGAGTTGGGACATGCAGTATTGGCAAGGTTCGTGTAGGTCTTCTGGGGCAGGGACCTCCAGCATTGGGAATAAGGCAAGCCTGGCTTGATAGGGCAGGGTGCAGCATAAACAAGTTAGGTAATGGATGCTAGTGCAGTCTGGTTCTTGCAGGTGGCTCTGTGTTTATGCTGGGGTGAGGGGTGGTAGAGGAGGGAAGTGGTGCCTGCTAGCTCCTTTGTTCCTGGAGAAGTCCTTCATGGAACTCTGAGATTAGTATATAACTCTCCCTCCCATATGCCACAGGCATTTTTCAAAACACTGCTTCTATGCTGTATCTCCACTGGCTGTTTGTTGTGCTGTCTCTTTAAGGGTAGGGGCTCAGCTTCCTATCACGGGGCTCTCCCAGAGCCAAGCCCCTGATTTTTAAAGTTCTAGGCTTTATGTCCTGCTGGTTGTAAGAACTCAAAAAATTTGGCCCCTCTGATTTTCAAAGCCAAATGCTATGGAGATTCATCTTCCTGTGTCAGCTCCCTGGTGTGATAGTCTGTTTCTTACCCCTCTCCACACCCATGACTCTCTCACTCTGATGGCCAGACCTGTGGATTTTAGCTCCCCACCATGTTTCTGTTTTCTGCATTTAATTGTGGAGTCTGTCCTGTCAGTCTTTGGGTTGTTTTCTGGGTTATTTACACTGATGTATATATTACTTAGTTGTATCCATGAGAAGAAGTAAGTTTAGGGTCCTCCTACTCTGCCATCTTCCCCTGAAGTCCCAAGTAGCTATAATTTTGATGGAAGGACATGATGAAGGGATTGATTATGTGTCATAGTGGAGAGGGAGGATAAGAGAATAAATACTCCA
Organism: Ursus arctos; assembly: GCF_023065955.2. Lineage (NCBI taxonomy): Eukaryota > Metazoa > Chordata > Mammalia > Carnivora > Ursidae > Ursus > Ursus arctos. The sequence goes on along the minus strand of NW_026623078.1, from coordinate 63,998,316 downwards.
ACCTTCCTGGCTTCTCCGATGTCCGATATCCTGCCATTGGTAAATCTAGATGGATTACAGAAGGCAAGGAGTCTGTTGGTACAGTCCATCTAGGTCAGCTTCCTGTAGCAAAGATCAGGGTGATCTTCAGGAGCAAGACAAAGATATCCCACAAAGGCGAGAGGATGTTCTTTCTGTACAACTCTGGTTTTTGATTTGTGTTTTGAGGTTAAATATAATCCAAAAACAGTGGCTACTTGAAAGATAGTCTTGAGAGGTATTGTGGATGAAAACTTTGATCTTTCATTTTTCTTGTACTGGCTATGTGTTTTCTTTGGTTGTTTAGTATTCATTTTCACATCTTAACTAGAACCTTGAATTCCTTTATTAAATTTTTTCCCCTGTTGGATGTGTTCGGATGGGGTTATTGTAAGGTTTTTGATGTCTCTAGTTATAGAGAAGATAACTGCCATGAGCGACACTAATAGGAATCTTTCTTTGTAAATATGAAATTTTAACCAAAAGAAAATAAATGGTTTGAATTCTGTTCTCTCTAAACAGCAGCATCCTAACCTCCCCAGTTACCTTTCCAAAAAATTTTTTACCTTGATTATGTTAGAGTTAGTTTCTGTTACTTGCAACCAGAGACCCTCAATGGTATAATAATCTAAAAGGAACCCTTTGATAGGGCACTTTCTTTTTCTGCCTTCCTTTATCTGCAATTTTTAATTACATTTTTCTCTTTGCTTTTATTTAGTCTCTGAGAACTCAGAAACGTATTTTGTGATTTCTGGAATACTTGGTGTTAATTTGGTTATCATTTAATCACATGTAACTCTTCTCTGATATACTCGATGGCTCTGCTTGATTTTTAAAAGTCTACCAGTTATTGGGAGGGAAATAATTGACAACTCTGTGCTATCTCTATGTATATATGTGTTTTGTACTACTTTATTTAATAATAGCATTAATTCACCCCCTTTTTATTAGATAATTTGGATAACTAGGCTGTTAAATGTGAAGATTGGTTACATAGAATGATGGACCATACTTTGAACTCAATAATTGACTTCTTCTAAAATCATAGCAAGTTTTTATTAAGCCTATATTACTGTGTGCTAGACTAAACACTTTGCACGCATTATTTAATTAATCCTTTTAAATCCCTATGAGGTAAGTGCAGTTATTACCCCATATTATAAATAAGAAAGTAAAGCATAGAAAGTTGAAGCAACCTTACCAAAAACATGCAACTAATGAACAATGGTTTACTTAATATTCTTCTTTACATACACATATTTTTTATGCACATAGGGGTATTTTGAAGGAAAATTCTTTATCACAACCTTAATTGGAAAGGAAATATATTATTACAAATAAAAGACAGCCACAGAACAAATACTGTGAAAACAAATCATGTCGATAAATTTTAGGTAGGGACTCTCACCTGTAAGAACTCTAGACTGGAGTTCTGTTCCCTTTTTGATAATAGGGAGATTAGTAAATGTTAGATGTTAAAAAGGCAGAGGTTTTAGCATATACTGATACTTTCTCCTTGAATTATTTAGGAACTAAAAGAACTGAAAAAGAAATACCTCAGCAAGTAAGTCACTGATTTTTTAATGCCATGTTTGGATACTTCCTGCAGTCACTTTGGAGCCGTGACATCCTAAACAACTTTTCCCTGATTGACACCGTTCCTGCTTCATAGCCCTGAACCCTGCTGGCATGTAAGCATTAATACTACTGACACTGTTTGCTCTCATGGAATCATGCCATTTTTCTTTAGAAAATTTGTTAGTGTTTATCTCTGTTTTATTAATAGGTCCTCCCCTTAGAACTCAGGCACAATTTCTTGTATCTTAGGTCTTGGGGCAAAATGAGTTAAGATCCTGGTGATAGTGGTGATAATATTAATATTGACTGACTCTACTTGTCAGGCATCTACTATATGCCAAGGAGGTGCCAAAGTATTTATAAATATTCTTGTTTAATCTTCACAACAACCTCAAGAGATCAATATCATTCCCATTTTACAGTAAGAGCAAAACTGAGTCTCAGAGCATGAGGTAACTTGTTTCTGGTTATACATTCTTCCTTCTGGTTCATACTCTGTTTTTGAACCACACCTGGATTCTGGAGTGAACTTAAGCTAAGAATTTACATCCCACATAATAGACTTAGAATGACTTTTCACAGATAAAAATTCTTTCAGTTATTTTAAGAGTTTTGCAGTTCCTAAGTATAGATTTACATTTGTCTAAAAGTTTCATTTTTCTCTCAAACTTTCTGTTGGTAAATGATTTAGCTATTTTCTGCCTTGGTCCTTTACACCTTTTCTACATTTTGTCAATCTTCTTTCATAAATGTATTCAAATCCAGAGGCTCATCTTTATCATCCACATTTACTGCCAACTGATTTTTTAAAAAGCACTGTTTCATATAGAACTGATTCCCTTTGCATAATGAAAGCCCACCAGAAGCAAAATTGGTCTATCTGTGGTTTGTCACACACAAAAGACTCATTATTGTTTATTTTTATTTTCAGCATTTCCTCCAACTTCTTGTTCCTGTGACAGCTAGAATTCTCGATTAAATGCTAGATTAGGTCTGTTCAGTAGTTGCCAAGTCTGAGGCAACTTTCTTAAACTTCCTGTATAGCTTTGCCCAAGTTCATCTGCTTCCTCTCAGTCAGACTTTAGCCTTCTTTATTCAACATTTCTATCTCTCCATATAATATTCTTCCCCTCACTTCATGACATTCCCCTTGCAATGCAGGATCTTGCTTACCAAAGTGTGGCCCGGGAAGCAGCATCCGCCATTCACCTTCCTCTTTGGTGAGATAAACCACTTTTATTCCTTATAATCAATTCCATTGCTGAAAATTAACCATGTTTTTTCTTTTCTTTTGAAGCCTTTAGGATTCCCGTCCCTCTTCACCCCCTCAATTTTTGAGGAGTTCAAAATGTATCTTGTGAATTTCTTGGAGATTTCTGGGAACACTACTAAACAGAAAATTCTTGTAAATAGAGCATCGGTCAGGCACATGACTCTGAAATATACCTTTTCAAAGAAAGAGGGACATGGCAACTGCCTCAGTCTCAGGTAAATGGCTCTTTATACACCAAGTTGTGATAAAGGCAAACAAAAAGTCACAGTGCTGTTGACATATGAGCCTATCTGTGACAGCTTTTCTGGCTTTTTGACTGCTGGGTACTTTGTACACTTTTAATAGCATTTCAACACTTGTCTGTACTTTAAACAACATCATCTTTCTAGCTGGAATATAAATACATGCTGAAAATTTCCGCATATTTTACACAGTCAGCCTCTTGGTATAGCATTTCCTGATAACAGAAAGTTGGTTGGCAAATAGGAAGTTATCTGAATTGTTCAAGTAGCTCCCCTGGTTGAGATAAACCCTTGTTCAGCAACTTGTTTTTGATTTGTAAAAACAAGCCAGATAAGCCTCCCTTGCCGAGGTTATCTCTGCTCTTTCGGAGGACTCCAGACTAATCTTGCACCCAGGCACAGTCTGCAGCCAAGCCTTATTTAACAACAGTTTACTGCCTTGCAAATGAAGCATGAAAATTTAGGCAAATATGCCTGGAAATCTCCAGATTAAAACAGGAAAAGATAAGACAACTGGTTTGTTGAACTAGATAAGATATGAGAATGAAGCCTGAAGGGATCCTGTTTCAGAAGATTGATGAAGATTCTCAAAGGTAATGAGCCAAAAATTCGAGAGCTTCTTTGAGAGACAAAGGAAGAGTCTTATTTTATAACTTCCTTAAACAAGCAATTTTGCCTAGACTTGAGAAGCATTACACCTTTGGAATAATCCTATCAGAAAAAAAGGGAGTCAACCTTACATTCTTATACAGGTCACCCTCTTGCTTCCTGGAACACTTATCTGTACCACCTGCTTTGGCATTAGATTACCCATTCTGGTGACTTATTCTCACATTTCCTATTATTCTTGTCTTTACAAAGACAATGAACATTTATTGAGCAACTCTTTTATGGTTTATGGTAGATACTGTCAGTATTGCATACTTTATCTCATTCAGCACTTATGACAAATTTGTGAAAAATGTTTTATTATCTCCATTGTTTTAATCTTGGAAAGAAAATAGAGACTTAATTAATTAAATGGAGGACCCTGGACATGAAGTCCCATTTATCTGACTCCAAGGTCTTTCATACTCCACTTTCCTAAGGATACTTAAATTCTTTGGAAGTACACATAGATCCCAATTGGACTGGATTTATTGTTCTCATTATTTCACTAAACCAGCTCAAGCTTGAGAGAGGTAAAGTAAATGACTATGTCACCAATATTCATAATAAATTCTTTTTATACATTATCTCATTTGATCTTCAAAATAATCCCCCAAATAAGAACTATTGTTACTAACTTTTACAGATGAAAATGTGGAGACTTAGTGAAGTTAAGGTTGATTATGTCTACACAGCTAATGAGTGACCAAATAGAAATCCTAACTCATGTCCATCTGATACTAGTTTCCAAAGTTTTATCTACTCTATTTAACTGTCTGTGAATGAATCATTGAGCTTTTAACCACCTAATCAAATGACCCCCATGACACTATGGATCTTCTGCTATAGACTGAATGTTTGTGTCCTACCCCTCATGGGCCAAATTCATGTGTTGAAATCCTTGCCCCCAAGGTGATGGTATTAAGAGGTGGGGCCTTTGGGAGGGATTAGGTCATGAGGGTAGAGCCCTCATGAATGGGATTAATGCTCTTATAAGGGGGGCCTTAGAGACCCCTTGCCCCCTCTACCAACTGAAGTTATAGCTAGAAGGCTCTCTCAGACATCAAATGTGCTAGTGCCTTGAACTTGGACTTCCCAGCCTCCAGAACTATGAGAAATAAATTTCTGTTGTTTAATAAGCCTATGGTATTTTATTATAGCAGACCAAAGGGACTAAGATACCTTCTGGCTGAAAATACCTTCTTCCTCATGTTCTGTGCTTCCCTATGACCATGGTTATTCTCATACATCTCTCACCACTGTTTTAAAAATAATTTGTATTACAACATGTCTCATGCACATCAAAAGGCACAGAGAATAATATTACAAATATTCATGGTAAGGGCAGTGTTTTGATTTCCTGTTTGCTTTGGTTTTTTTTTTTTTTTTGAAGGAAATATTACTAAACAAACACTAGTTAGAACTCCCTTTCTTACTCCTCTCCTGTTTCGTTCCGCTCTCTTAACCAGAGGCAATAGTTACCTTGGAGTTGCTGTTTCAATTCAATATAGTTCTCATTCACCTATGTATTTTTATCACATGAATATTAATAAATCATATATATATATATATAGTATTTATTTGCTTATAAACATTGAAAAATGGTATCATTTGGAATGCTTTATTATGAAACTTTGCAAAATTAAATTTTTATGATTTATCCATGTTGACATATATAGCAATAATTTATTGTTTATAATGCTAAACTGTATTCCATTATATAATACTACAATTTATCAATTTTTAAAAAAGATTTATTTATTTATTTATTTATTTATTTATTTATTTATTTGAGAGACACAGAGAGTGCACAAGCAGGGGGAGGGACAGAGGGAGAGGGGGAGAGAGAGAATCTCAAGCAGACTCCCCACTGAGCACAGAGCCCTATGTGGGCTCGATCTCATGACCCCAATACATGACCTTAGCTAGAACAAAGAGTTGGATGCTCAACCAACTGAGCCATCCAGGCACTCCTCTATGTTTTTATTAATGTTATTTTTCAAAATTTCGCAATTACTGTTACAGCCATTGAATAGTAATGTTAATGAATTTTTTTTAAAAAAATGTTGCCCTTATATCCAGAGACTCTTTTAAAGTCTCTTATTAGGGGTGCCTGGGTGGCACAGTCGTTAAGTGTCTGCCTTCGGCTCAGGGTGTGATCCCAGCATTCTGGGATCGAGCCCCACATCAGGCTCTTCCGCTGGGAGCTTGCTTCTTCCTCTCCCACTCCCCCTGCTTGTGTTCCCTCTCTCGCTGGCTGTCTCTGTCAAATAAATAAATAAAATCTTTAAAAAAAAATAAAGTCTCTTATTAGATCTAAAATTTTCTCTCTAGATTTTCCATGAGCACCATTATATTGTCTACATATAAAAAGAGTTAATTTTTATTTCTAATTATTATATCTTCTTTCTCTTTCTTCCTTTACTCTTTAGTACCTTCAGCACAATGTTAAATAATAGCAGCAATAGGGTCATCCTTAAATTATACCTTATTTAAAAGGTATACTTAGAAGGTTTCATTTTTGATATGATACTTGCTGTAGGTTTTGGTAGAATACTTAATCAGGGTACAGAATATTCCCTTTCATTTTTTGTTTACTGAGGTTTTTTTTTAAATTCATTATTGAATGTTAAGTTTTATCAAATGCTCTTTCAAAATCTTTTGAGCTTTGTTTACTCTTCAGTTTCCATTAGCAATTCCTTTCGGAGGCCTCAAAATGTAGGGGGCCCAAAAGTCCTTAGCATAACTTTCCTCTCCATCTGTATCAATGATTTGTAATCCATTGTGTGTGCATAAGTAGGGAATTAAAAAAAGTCAGAGATGGTCACACTTCCATCTCAATGGACTGAATCAGTTGTTCTAGTTGGGGTCTTGGCTTTGCTACTTTTTAAATTTTATTTTATTATTTTTTATATAAAAATTTTAAAAAAGATTTTATTTATTTATTTGAGAGACAGAGAGCACAAGCAGGAGGAGTGACAGGCAGAGGGAGAGGGGGAAGCAGGCTTTTCTCAGAGTGGGGAGCCTATTGCCAGGTTCAATCCTAGGACCCTGGGATCATGACCTAAGCCGAAGGCAGATGCTTAACCAACTGAGCCACCCAGGCACCTCTTTATATAAAATTTTAATTAATTTTGTTGGGTCTAGGCTTTGGCTTTACTACTTTTAAAAAGTGCCTTAGGAGTTGAGAAGTACTATCATAAAGTTACTTTTAAAATGATTGTGGTGGGAGAGAGATGCGGAAATTGAGAGAGAAGAATGTTTTTATCAGAGAGGGTGTATTTTTCTTTAAAAACTACATTATTCATTTATATAAGCCCCCCCTCCACTGACAAATTCTTTTCATGACTATATCTCATAGGACGTAGAAATGGGACCTACAAATTTACGAACTGTAGCTGGGTAAGGGCTTTGAGATTGCCTTAACATGGAAACTTAACTGTCTTGATTTTATTCTATGCATTTGCTACAGATAAAATATTTTCTCTCATCTTCTGGGAGAGTTTTTCTGGGAATATAATCCTGTTTCTTCCCTCAGAGAAGTGAAAGTAATTTTTCCAAGGGCCAGATGCCAAAACAAAAGGATCATTAGGGCCTACTGAGACATAAGCAAAGAGGGTTTAAGGGTTAGGAGTATAAGATTTAAAAAAATGCTTAACTGGTCACTACCTCTCTGGATCACAATAATAGGGAGGAAAAAAGGATCTCCGACCCCTAAGTCAGAACTACTGAGTCAGCATTTGCAGTTAACAAGCTTCCTGGTAATTCATATGCACATTAAATTTTGAGAATCACTAGTCAAAAGAAGTAGTGGTTCTCAACCTTGGATGCACAATGCAATCACTGGGGGGAGTTTAAAAAATGAAATGCTTATGTCTTCTCCAAAGGTTCTGATTCAGTTGGCCTGGGGTGGGGTATACTATAATCACCTGGGGAAGAATTGGTTCCAATTGATGCAGAGAAAAGTGGGAGTTCGTGCATCCCTAGTGATCCTTGGTGGAGTGGTAACATCCAAGAAGTTAGTGGAGAAATTGAAGAGAACTCCAGGGATTTTAAAGAAATGGGGAAACTGCTGATAATCCTTCCTGCTGTGTCACTCCTGAGATTCCTGCAGGAAAGGTACCTCTTGTTGCCCAAGACACACACATTTAGAATAAATGAAAGAAAGCAGTCATGAAACAGGAAACTTTTCTCTAAGAGATGACTCAGACTGAGAATATAATTACAGTAATTAGAAAAAGTAGATAAAGTTGTGGATAACATATAGTGTCACGGTTAGGCTTACTTTTTTAGATTGAAGGAGACCTAGGTAGGAATTCTTTTCTGTTTCCATGCATTATGTATTTAAATATTTATTGAGTACCAACTGTTGCCAATCATTCTTCCATGTACTTAACATTCTTCCATGTAGTTAACAAAAAGACACAAATTTTCTCATCTCTTAGAGCTCTTTTTTATTTATTTTTTTTATTTATTTTTTTTAAAGATTTTATTTATTTATGTGACAGAGAGACAGCCAGCGAGAGAGGGAACACAGCAGGGGGAGTGGGAGAGGAAGAAGCAGGCTCCCAGCGGAGGAGCCTGATGTGGGACTCGATCCCAGATCGCCAGGATCACGCCCTGAGCCGAAGGCAGACGCTTTAACAACTGCGCTACCCAGGCGCCCCAGAGCTCTTTTTTAAAGAAGAGCTCATATTCAGTTGCTAAAGTCCTTACTCTTAATGGTATACCAACAACAGCACACCAGTGAGGAAAATTTTAACTGGGGTTTTAGTGCTATAGATGAAGAAATATTTCTACACATAGATACTTGTTCCAGATCATTAAACTGAGGCTCTAGTCCAAGCCACAAAGAAGGTATCAGATGTTTCTTGTCTCTTATGTGGATAGCACGTCTATGCTATATGTTCTATATAAACTGTCCCCCTAAGTGTGTTTTGATTTCGTTTAATTGTGGCATTCTTATTATTTCTTTGCTCTGAATGATCCTAGAATTCATTTAAGAAAACGTATTCTCAGAAAGTTACTTTATGTCCCAAGTCTGAGGTTTAGTAGAAGTAAAATCATACTTTGTATTTGATTGAGTTTTGCCCACTATATTTTGTTAATTCGTGCAATTTCATTAGATGCTGAGCCAAAAATTTCTACTTCATAAGTATTTTAAGACATTAACCAATTGTATATGAAAAATGTTAATATCTATAGGTCTGTGAAAGAAAAAAAAATCTAGACCTGCAATTCCAAATGAGAACTAAATACTTTCAGATGTGCTATGCAGACTTTTGTCATATTCTGGACCTAAATCTTTTATAACTTTAATTTAATTTTTTTCAAATTAAGTCATTCTAAAAAATAGAATTCTTGGATTTTTACTTATTCACTTTTCACTCATATGTATCATAATGTCAGAATTTATTATGTTTAGCTCTTGGCTCATTTGGTCATTAAAATGAACATCTTTGCTACTATTGTCTCTTTTGTTTCTTTGAAGCCCAACATGCATTTAAAATGTCTTTTTTTTAAATTTTATTAAACAATTTCAGTTCTTTTATAGTTCTTTCCAAGCTGACAAATAGAATTATCTTTTTTTAAAAGATTTGTTCATTTATTAGAGAGAGAGCGCACACTAAGGGTCGGAGGGAGAGGAAGAGAATTCTCAAGCAGACTCCCTTTTGAGTGTGGAGCCGGATACAGGGCTCAATCTCACAACCCTGGGATCATGACCTGAGCCAAAATCAAAAGTCAGACACTTAACCAACTGAGCCACGCAGGCACCCCTAGAATTAGCTTTTATTTAATAGAATATCATGATATAATTTTATTTGTATGTCAGTACAAGAAGAATAATCTTTCTCAATCACTTTTTCAATTATTTTGTAAACCTCTTCATAATCAAATATAAGATTAGTTCCCAATTATACTCTCTGAAGACTTAAATCCTCTCATTTTTCTGTCATACTTCATTTTAAATAGTGCTTGAGCCAGCCACCCAGGATTTTGGTTTTTTTCACATATGATAATAATGCTGTTTCCTCTTTTGCAAACATTCTTTGCATTTAGAATGACATTCTTAGCCTCTTGATCCTGCTTCATAATTGTTTAAAACATTATTGAACTCTTTCTTCCTTCATCTTCCCTCTTGATCATTTCTGACAAATTCCATTTATCTCTACAGCCACACTTGCCATCCATCCTGACACACCCTAACTGGCATTATAGTACTAAGGAGATAGAATTAATTGGTCATGTAATTTTGGTTCTGTTATTTACTCTCTACATAGATGAATTCACATTCTCCTCTTTCATGAAATTTGTAGCTTTTGGGACCAGGCCCTGTGACTCATATAGTTTTCCTATACTCTGATTCTGAGTATATGGCTCCATTTAAGGATACATTGACTGAATATTTTTACAGGAAGAAATACAATTAAAAGAAAAATACGCACTTTTATTAAACTAAAACAAATTGAATAAGTCTTCACTTTTTGAGTATAAAGTGATTTTGGAGAACTTGGGAAGACATTTTGACACTTTTCCAAGTAGTTCTAGGATTTTGTATGAATCTGTAAATAGTAACTGCCTACCCTGAAAGTGCCTGTCATGAGTATCTTAGGCAGCAGATAAAACCTCACTGATAAATCTTCCATATGTTTTTTTCCCCTTCCTGTTAACAAGGGAAGGCTAATATTCTAGGACTAATATGTTTCTGTATAGTCTATAAACTTAATGCCCAGATATTTAATAGGGTGTTCTGAAAACTCACTGCTACCCTCAAATTACAAGGTCCTTACAAAGCCATTTTCAGAGTTCCCTATAAATCAGGTTCAACTCATGTTTCTAAGGATATATTGGGCAAAGAGAATGAGTGACCTGACCATGAATGGTTTCTCCTTTTCCCAGCAGCATCATAGGCTATGCTTGAGTTCAGGCAGATGGAGGGGCTAAGTTAATAGGAGCAGCATTTTCAGAGGATTATGGAGGTTGCCATTTTTGTGACTTAGAGCCCTGAGTAGTATATGTGAGTTCCCAGTTCACTGGCAGGAAGAGATAACCAGATATGCTTGGTAGACACATGAAAATATCCTGAGGCATTTGCAGAAGTATTTGGGAGGAGCCCCTGAACAAAGTGTGAGCTCCTGCCAATCAAGCTGGTGGGTCCCAAAATGTTGAGATTTATGGAGTAATATTGAATAAATGTGATCCAATTTTGTACACAAAAGTTTTTGAACTCTGGGCCCCACAAGTTATCTTTATATCCCTCAGATCTGTCCATGGCTGGAGGATCAGAGATGCTATTAAATATTTCTTGAATAAATTTAAATAGCCAAATCAATTTTCCTCTTGTACTCCAGAGCTTCTCTCGGTCAGCTATCTACCAGGTTGATTGACAACCAGGAATGATATCTTTGCTTAAATTTTTTTGGTGAATGTTCTCTACCCTTTGTTTCTTCATATGAAAATGCTTAGTGATCTTTATTTTCAATCTAAAAAAAAGAAAAGAAAACAAAACAAAACTGAAAGCTTTATAGAGTGGTTTATATCTATTCTTTTTTCAAACTGTTTCTGAAAAGCCCTGGGGTTCAGCAAAAATGTAGAAGACACAATAGGTACAGGGAGACCAAAGAGGAGGGTAAGCAGAACTCTGAATTCCCATCCAATTGCAATCAGATTAAATGCACTTTTTCCTGTTTTATATATTGGATTTCCAAATAGAATTTCATTTGGAAGGGAGATCTGCTTGAAATAGATAGACAGACGATAGATAGATAGATAGATAGATAGATAGATAGATAGATAGATAGATAATAGATAGATGTTGAAATTCAGTGATTGACAGGATTCTGGGGTGTATGTTGGTTCTATTAGTTTTCCTGGGGCTGTTCTACAAAGTTTGTTCCCTGCTTTTTGTTTGCTACCAGCATGGCATTACAGGATCTTCCACTGGGCGACTCCCTTGTGTTGACAGAGCTCCAGCAGCTTTCACAGGAAGCTGGCCCTCTGTAAAGTGTGTATGTGAGGAAGCTGTGTGCTCTCAGATCTCAGTGTAGCCACTGAATTAATTTGGTTGCTTCTGAAGAGAGGTGACTCCATGAAATATTAACCAGACCTAGCTTCAGGGATAAAGGCTTAATTCCTGCTGTGTCATCAGCACTTTTGAGTATAAAACTTTTCAAGTGCTGGAAAGTTTCCTTCCTTACTTCATCTCTGTGTCAGTATTATTCTTCCTGTCTTTTTCTTTAACTTGTCTGAGTGACCTTGCAATACACTACACAGAGGTCAAGTTCATCCGGAGTTTGGGTTTTTTTGGTTTTTGTTTTAAGAGAGGGCATTATTTGTGATGTCAATTTCAGATGTTTAGGGGAAAGTTCGTAATTTCAACTAATTTCATCTGAGGTTATTTTCTGCTAATTTGTTGACATAATTCTTTAACTTATATATGTTTTTTCACCCAAACTGCATTTTCAGATAACTGCTTCCTGAGCATAATTACAAATTTTATATAGTTTATGGTTTGTCTTAATTTCATTTAGTTTTAGGAGAGTCCTCTCTTTTTAGAGTTCCAAAATGTAGCTGTGAATCTATATTCATGTCATTAATTCCCATCATGATTTTAAAATCCTTTGTCTTTTTTTATTGTGGTAAGAGGAGATATAACATCTTTATAAATTTTTAAGAGTATTTTACAGTATGGTACAATTTATTATAGTATAATGCTGTAATATATTATAAACTATAAGCACAATGTTGTATTGTGAATCTCTAGACCTTTTTCATCTTGCATGACTGAAACTTTATACCCATTAAACGGTAACTCCCCGTTTCCCCTCCTTTCAGCTCCTGGCAACTACCTTTCTGGTTAAATGAGTTTGACTACTTTAAATACCTCATATGAGTGGGATCATGAAGTATTTGTTTTTCTGTGACTAGTTTATTTTATTTACCATAATGTCCTCAAGGTTCATCAGTGTTGTACTGTATGACAGGATTTACTTATTTTATATGACTGAATAACATTCCATTGTATGTATATACATTTTCTTTATCCATTCATCTGTTCATAGACATTTATGGTGCTTTCCACCTCTTGGCTACTGTGAATAATGCTGCAATCAACATGCCAGTGCAAATATATCTTTGAGATTCTTATTTCAAGCCTTTTGGATAAGTACTAAGAAGTGGGATTGCTGGATCATATAGCAGTCTTATAATATTTTAGGAACCTCCATATTATTTTTCACAGTGGCTGCGCCATTTTAATTTCCATCAACAGTGTGAAGTTTCCAGTTTCTCCACATCCTCACCAACAGTCCTCACCAACACTTATTTTTTGTTTTTTTGTTTTTTATAGCTATCCCAGCAGGTGTGAGGTGGTATCTCATTGTGTTTATGATTTGTATGTCCCTGATGATTAGTGATGTTGAACATCTTTTCATATACCTGTTGGCCATTTGTATATCTTTTTTTGAAGAAATGTCTATTCAAATCCTTTGCCCATTTTTAAATTGTTTTTTTTCTACTGAGTTAAAGGAATTCCTTAGATATTTTTAATATCAATTCTTTATCAGTATTTTCTCCTATTACATAGGTTGCCTTTTCACTCTGTTGATTCTTTTGCTGAGCAGAAGTTGTTTTTTATTTTTTTGTTTTGACTTAATATAGTCCCACTTGTCTATTTTTGCTTTTGATGCCTGTGCTTTTTGGTGTCATATCCAAGAAATCATTGTCAAAATCATTGTTATGAAGCTTTCCCTCTATTTTTCTTCTAAGAATTTGACAGTTCCAGGTCTCATGTTTAAGTCTTTAATTCATTTTGAGTTGATTTTTTTGAGGGATGTAAGGATCTAATTTCATTGATTTACATGGGAATATCCAATTTTCCCAACACTGTTAAAGAGATTATCCTTTTCCCATTAGTATTCTTGGCACCTTTGTTGAAGATCAGTTAACTGTGTATGTGTGGAGTTATTACTGGGTTCTCTATTCTGTTCTGTTGGTCTGTGTGTCCATCTTTATGCCAATACCATACTGTTTTGATTATTATAGCTTTATAACATATTTTGAAATCAGGGAGTATGAGGCCTTCAGCTTAGTTCTTCTTAGGATTGTCTTAGCTATTTTGAATCTTTTATCTGGGTCTTTTGTCTTTTGGGTCTTCCATATGAATTTTAGGACTTCTTTTCCTATTTCTGTAAAAAATGCCATAGAGATTTGGTAAGTGTTGTGTTGAATCTGTGGGTTATTTTAGGTAGTGTAGGCCTTTAAATAATATTAAGTCTTCCAATTCATGAACAGAGATGTCTTTCTATTATTCGTATTTTAATTTCTTATAGCACTGTTTTCTAGTTTTCAGTGTACAAGTCTTTTGCCTTCTTAGTTAGGTATTTTATTATTTTGATGTTATTGTTTTCTTAATTTCCTTTTGGATTGTTGGTAGTGTATGGAAATAGAATTCATTTTTGTATGTTGATTTTATATCCTGCAACGTTACTGAATTTATTAATTGATTCTAACAGTTTGTGGAATCTTCAGGGTTTTTTACAGATTTGATCATGTTATCTGTGAACAGAGATGTACTTCCTTTCTGATTTGATTGCCTTTTATTTCTTTTTTTTTCTTTTTTAAAGATTTTATTTATTTATTTGATGGAGAGAGAGACAGCCAGCGAGAGAGGGAACACAAGCAGGGGGAGTGGGAGAGGAAGAGGCAGGCTCCCAGCAGAGGAGCCTGATGCAGGACTTGATCCCAGAACGCCAGGATCACGCCCTGAGCCAAAGACAGACGCTTAATGACTGAGCCACCCAGGTGCCCCTATTTCTTTTTTTTGACTAGTTGCTCTGGTTAGAATTTTCAGTACTATATTGAATAAAAATGATGAGAGGCATCCTTGTCTTGTTCCAGATCTTAGAGGAACACTTTCAGTTTTTGAACATTGAATATGATAGTCACTGTGGGGTTTTTGTATATGTCCTTTACTATGTTGAAGTAATTTTCTTTTCTTAGTTTATTGAGTCTTTTTATCCTGAATGGGTGTTGAATTTTTTGAATTTCTAATTTTTTTTTTTTTTTTTTTTTTTTAGAGGCAGGAAGAGGGGCAGAGGGAGAGGGCGAGAGAGAATCTTAAGCAGGCTCCATGTCCAGCACAGAGCCTGACATGGGGCTCGATCTCACAACCCTGAGATCATGAACTGAGCCGAAATCAAGAGTGGGATGCTTCACTGACTAAGCCACCCAGGTGCCCCTGGGTGTTGAATTTTGTCAAATTATTTTTCTGTACCTATTGAGATGATCATGTGATTTTTATCCTCAGTTCTCTTAAAATGTGGTTTGCCACATTAATTGATCTTCAAATGCTGAATTGTCCTTGCAGCCTGGGGATAAATCCCACCTGGTCATGATATATAATCTTAATGTGTTGTTGAATTTGGTTTGCTAGTATTTTGTTGAGATTTTTGCATCTCTCTTTATCAGGGATATTGGTCTGTAGTTTCTTTTGTTGAAGTGTCTTTTTATGGCTTTGATATCAGGGTGATATTGACCTTGTAAAATGAGTTTGGAAGTATTTCCTCCTCTTCTGTTTTTTTGGAAAAGTTTGAGAAGGATTGACATTAATTCTTCTTTAGATGTTTGGTGGAATTCATGAATAAAACCATGTGGTCCTGGGTTTTTCTTTCTTGGGAGGGTTTTGATTACTGATTCAATTTTCTTACTAACTGGTTACAGATATTTTCAGATTTTCTAATTCCTCAGGACACAGTCTTGGTAAGTTGTATGTTTTTAGGAATTTATCATTCTTTTAGGTTTTCCAGTTTATTGGTGTAAAACTGTTTACAATAGTTTCTTACACTACTTTCTATTTCTGTAGCATTAGTTGTAACGTGTCTTCTTCCATTTCTGGTTATTTTTGAGTTTTGTCCCTTTTTTCTTAGTCTAGCTAAAATTTATTAATTTTGTTGATCTAAAAAAAAAGCAGTTTTTTATTTTTAATTTTTTTCTATTTTATTTATTTCTGCTTTAATCTTTAGTATTTCCTTCTTTCTGCCAACTATGAGCTTAGTTTCTTCTTTTTATATGTGTTTCTTTGAGGTGTAAAGTTAGGTTGAGATATTTTTTCTTTTTTAATGTAGGTATTTATTGCTGTAAACTTCCCTTTTTGTACTTCTTTTACTGAATACCATAAATTTTATTATGCTGTGTTTTTATTTGTCTCAATATATTATCTAATTTCCCTTTTGTTTCTTCTTTGACCTATTGGTTCTTCAAGAGTGTGTTCTTTAATTTCCACATCTTTGTGAATTTTCCAGTTTTTCTTCTGTTTTTGATTTCTAGTTTTATTCTATTGTAGTGAGAAAAGATACTTGGTATGATTTCAGTCTTGTTAAATTTGTTAAGATTTGTTTTATGGCCTAACATATGATCCAACCTGGATAATGTTCCATGTGCATTTCAGAAGAATATGTATTCTGCTGCTGTTATGTGGATCATCCTATATATGTCTGTTAGGTTCCTTTGGCTTATAATGTTGTTTAAATCCTCTGTTTCCTTATTGATTTACTATCTGAATGTTCTATCCATTATTGAAAGTGGAGTATTAAAATCTATTATTGTATTGCTGTCTATTTCTCTCTTTAGTCTGTCAGTGTTTGTTTCATATAATTAAGTGCTCTGCTGTTGGGTGCATATATACTTACAGTTTTATTATATCATCCTGATGAATTGACTCTTTTATCAGTATACAATGTCCTTATCTCTTTTTTATTATTATTGATTTAGAAATTCTGTTTTGTCTAAGTATGGTCATCCTTGCTGTCCTTTGGTTACCACTTAAATGGAATATCTTTTTCCATTTCTATCACTTTTAGCTTATGTGTTTCCTTAAATCTAAGGTTAGTGTCTTGTAAACAGCATATAATGGGACCTTATTTATTTTTTATACCTTCAATCACTCTTTTGATGGGGGAGTTTAATCAGTTGACATTTGAAATAATTATTGCTGGGAGAAATGTACTATTGCCATTTGTTCATTGTTTTGTCTTGTAACTCTTTTGTTCGTCTTTACTTCTCATGCTGTTTTCTTTTGCATTTTTTTGCTTATTTTAGTGACATGGTTTGATTCCCTTCTCTTTTCCCATTGATTAGTTTCTGTAGATATTTTCTTGGTGGCTTTATCAGGCTTACAAAAAATATCTTTTAGTTATCACAGTCTATTTTTTGTTAATGACAACTTCAATTGTATACAAAACCTCTACACTTTTATTTCTCTCCCCCTACTTATGTTATTGATCTCACAAATTATATCTTTTTTATATTGTGCAACTATTAGCATATTTTTATAGTTGTAGTTATTTTATACTTTTTCTTTTAATTTCTATACCAGAACTAAAGGTGATTTACTAACTACCATAACAATATTACTGTATCTGTATTTATTTGTCTATATATTTACTTTTAGCAGCAAACATTATACTCAATGCTTTTGTGTTGCTGTTTAGCATCTTTTCATTTCATCTTGAAGGATTCCTTTTAGCATTTCTTGTAAGGCAGGTCTAATGGTGATAAACTCCATCAATTTTTGTTTATCTGGGAAAATCTATCCTTATTTTTGAAAGACATTTATGCTGGATACAGTATTCTCGGTTGGCAGTTTTTTTTTTTCCAAGCACTTGGTATATATCATCCCATTAAACACATTTTTCAAGTTAGTTATTATATTCTTCAGCTCCACAATTTTTTTGGTTCTTTTTTTTTTGTATTTTCTCTTTGTTAAAATTTTCATTTTGTTCAGATATCATTTTTACTAGCTTGACTAATAGCAGTTATTTGGAGTTTTTGTCAGGTAATTCATATAATTTTGTTTCTTTTGTGTCAGTTTCTAGAGATTTATTTGGTCCTTTGATTGGGCCATTTCCCCCTTTTTTGTCATGTTCTTTATCATTTTGTGTTGGTATGCATGCATTTGAAAAAGTAATCACCTTTTGTGATCTCTACGGACTGGCTCCATACAGTGAAAGACCTTCAACAATCAGTCCAGCTAGAGATTCTTGGGGCCTCCCAAAGCTTTTCTGTGGATGTGTCTCTAATTATGAATGTACACAAACAGGTCCTTTGTTTAGATTCCTAGTTAAAGGGATATGCTGGTTTCTTTTTTCTTCTGGAGCTTGTAATCTCTTGCTCCCTCTGGTGTCTGTCTGCTATACCACAGGTCCTTAAAGCAGCAATATGACACCCACTTCTTTTTTTGTTCTCAAGAGGCTCTAGGCATTAAGATTATGTCAGGTCACATCAGTTCCCCAAATTGGACTAGACAAAAACTGGTCCTTCAGGTCTGGAACTCTAAACACATGCTCCCCTCATCTCTTTCCCCCGAGGAAGAGGCTACTGAGCTATATCAGCCTTTGTCTATTCTATTATGGGTCCTCTGGAGCAACAGAATGCTACCCAGCTTTTTGTTGTTATTGTTCTCGGTGGCCTTCCTGGACATCTAGATTATGCTGGATCCTGGCATCACTCTGACACAGTGAGACATAAGACAATCCTATGCGTAGCACTCCCTAGTCAGAAAGTTGGATGTATATTCCAGTCTTTCCTTTCCCTTGGAGCTTGGAGTTTCTTCCTAATCTCATGCCATTGTGTTGGGTAGAGAGACTATGGTGAGAGAGTTCCAGGGGCTCTCAGTGGGTAGAGCATGTGACTCTTGATCTTGGGGTTGTGAGTTCAAGTCCCACGTTGGGTGTGGATATTACTTAAAAATAAAATCTTAACAAAAAAGAGAGAAAGAGGGAGTTCCAAAAATTGTCCTACCAGCTTCATTGTAGCTGGTTTTACACTCACCTGGGATGCAGGGTGCTCTTAACTGGTTTCTGGATTTCTCATAGAAAGAATTGTTCTATGTATTGTTGTTGAACCAGTGTTTTTGTGGGAGGAAGGACTTCCTATCCTACCATCTTGCCAGTGTTACTCTTTAATCTTTCTTATTTCATATCTTTAGAGACTTAATGTTTATAGAGTGAATCAACATAAGTAAAGCACCAATTAAGGGTTAGGTGCTGTGAAATGAATAGGATAGCCTATAAGTGGAGGTCTTCTTTCTTGAAAACTTGCCATTTAGCTACAGACACTAGTAATAATATTCAAAAAGATAGTAACAGTGTAAGAAATAACAAGAAAAAAAAACCAAGAAGTAACTGTTGACAGATACTGCTTTCATTGTGTTCGAGCTTTCTGTCCTCTGCCGGCTCAGTTTTACCTGTTTCTAGGTCAGTCTAAAGGGAATCTTGATACAATCAATGAAAATATTGGAAATAGTGGCACTAATATTGTTACAATTTATAGGTCCAGTTCTCCCAAGATAAGAAATGCTTTCCCTCTGTCAACCAAACAATAATTATTCAGTCCAAGGTAGCTGCCCTTAGTTAGTAGACTGGAAAGTCTTGCTACTATTCTCACAGCATTGGATTGAAAGCCTTGTATATTACTATTAGCTCAAATGAAGCCAGATTTTGACATACAGAGTTATCTTTTTGTGAGCAAAACCCTTCTGGGTTGGTAAGCACTTTTCTAATTCTGGTTATTTGCTCTTCTCCATTAGGCCACATCACTGAGACTCCAGCTTCATATGTGCTGGTCCCCCTAGGTCATGACAATTTCATAGGGTTAGCTAATTTACTGGTGTATGAATTACAGTCATTAATTAATGGCAATTTCAAAAGACTTGGAGATTTCAGGTTAGAAACAGACTGGCCACAATTCATGATTTAAAAAAAAATCTGTCATCAGATGGAATCATATAACTTTATCTAGATCTCATAAAAATAAAAAAAATTAAAAAAAAAAACTTTTCTTAATTCTGTCTTAATCATGCTGTTCTCCTTTAGGCCAAAAAATGATAGGCCTTCTGGTATCATTTCCATTTTTCTCTTATCCACTTTCTTTTCTGCCTTTTCCAGGTCTGTTTTTATCTTCTTCATTTCAATCAAATTAATCACTTTTCAGTTCTCCCACAACCTATCCAGGGTCAGGTGGTTTGCGTATTCTTAGAGACTTCTCTGTCCTTTAGAAAGATTTTAGAATTTTCTACTTTAAATCTAGGGTTAGGTATACCCAAGGTGTTATCTACAGAAATTAATTTACAAATGTAAATTTATAAATGTGGAAGCATTATTTTTAGCAGGGCAACTAGCCTCCTATCTATTAGTTCTTTCAAGAAACCCCTCCCTCAGGAGCCCTCCTACTAATTATTCCCTAAAGTTGCTGGTTTTTTTTCTTTCATCAAGCCCTGCCTTTATGTCTGTTCCCTTCTTCTTCTTCTTCTTCTTCTTCTTCTTCTCCTTCTCCTTCTCCTTCTCCTCCTCCTCCTCTTCCTCCTCCTCCTCCTCCTTCACCTCCTCCTCCTTCTCCACTGCCACCTCCTCCTCCTGTTCCTCTTCTTCCTTCTTTTTTGAATGTCCTTGCTTCTCTTGACTTGCTAGAAATGCTTCTTATCCTTCAAGGACCAATTTCTATGAGAAACCATCTCTGGACCTCTTTCCCTATTGTTTTTCCTCTTTGTTTCCCAAATGAACCTTCTCTTTCTATTGTTTTTCTTTTTTGTTTCCCAAATGGGTTTTCTTGTCCATCTATGGGATAAGGGACACCATCAGAACTAATAAATCATCACTACCACTGCCCTTCAGAGGACAATATTCAATCATTGCTACTTCTAAGCCTGCCTCGAGGTTTCATCCTGATTTATCTCATTATATTTAGGTTATGATACAATTTCCTCATAGCTTTTGGATTGCTTTTCTGCTTTTTTACAGTTTCGCTTAATTTCTATGAGGTTATCCACAACCACAGTCACATCTGGGTAGAGACTGCACACTGCCTTGCTTAAAAGCCCCAGCTTTAGAGGCTGTCCTTGTGAGTTCAAGTATGAGCTCCTTCATTTATTAACTCTGTAATCTGGGGTGATTTACATAAAATCTCTGAGCCTCTGTAATCTCACCTTTCATTAGATTGAAAGAGAATTTCTTTTGAAAACTACTTGACACAATACCAGGTATTTAGTAAACACTCTATAGAAGTTAATTTTTGCTTAATTATTAAGTCAAGGTAAAATAATAAAGTCATACTTGTGCTTTTCTTTGTATATTTTAATATGAACTTATTTATCCTAGTTTATAGATACAAATTTTATTTGCTTATTATATCATCTATATGTGCTGATGTGTCCATGTACAGTGATGTGGCTTTCTTTTCCAGAACAAGGAGAGCTCTTAAAGAGATGGTTCTGGTAAGAAATAACCAGTAGAAAGAATAGTTTAACTTGCCCAAACTCATCTCATACTACTTGATAGAGATTTTCATCTTTTAGTCACTTCATAACTTATAATCTTGACAGCAAAGTAACTCGAAGAAAGGCTTATTTTACAAGATTTTAACAGGGTCACATGCTAGGGTCATTTTGTCTATTTTTCTTTCTTTTTTTTTTTAAATTAATCAATGTTGATAGTGTATAGTGCTTGCTCTAAATTTTTTTTTCATGTTAAAATCTTCATGTTTTTCCGTAATGTGGAATTTTAAGGACTAGAAAATCCATTTGTATTGGAGTAGATTCACAATAGTTGTTTGGGGAACTTTGGCCTTATCCATAGATGTTACCTTAGATCAAATTTGGGCAAAAATGGTTTGGTATCTTATTTATACATTGAATCTTTTAAGGGTTCTCAACTTCCGCAAGAGGAGAGCAAACCTACTTTGTACTTGGCTGATGCATGCAGCAGATTGTTAACCCCCATTTTTCTATCAGAAAAGGCTGTATCTTTAATTTCACAGCTGACTAATACTCTCCCAAATTTATTAGAAAGAAATTATGATTCTGAAGGATTTCCTTTTATTTATTGAGAAACTCAAAATTAGTCTTTAAATTAAGCCAGATTAATACTTCATCAAGATAAAAAGGTCTTGCATGGCAAAGGTTATAGGTAACAAAACAAAAAGGCAACCTATGGAATGAGAGAAGATATTTGCAAATGACATAACAGAAGAAGGGCTGGTATCCAAGGTATATAAAGAACTTCTCAAACTCAACACCCAAAAAAACCAAATAATCCAGTCAAGAAATGGGCAGAAACATGAACAGATACTTCTCCAAAGAAGACATACAAATGACCAACAGACACATGAAAAAATGCTCCATATCACTTGCCATCAGGAAAAATACAAATCAAAACCACAATGAGATACTACCTTACACCAGTTAGAATGGCTAAAATTAACAAGACAAGGAACAACAAATGTTGGCGAGGATGTAGAGAAAGGGGAACCCTCTTACACTGTTGGTGGGAATGTAAGCTGGTATAGCCACTCCGGAAAACAGTATGGAGGTTCCTCAAGAAGTTAAAAATAGAGCTACCCTACGACCCAGCAATTGCACTACTGGGTATTTACCCCAAAGATACAGATGTACAGATGTAGTGAAAAGAAGGGGCACATGCACCCCAGTGTTCATAGCAGCGTTGTCCACAGTAGCCAAACTGTGGAAGGAGCCCAGATGTCCTTCAACAGATGAATGGATAAAGAAGATGTGGTTCATAGATACAATGGAATATTACTCAGCATCAGAAAGGATGAATACCTACCATTTATATTGGCATGGTTGGAACTGTAGGGTATCATGCTAAGTGAAATAAGTCAATCAGAGAAAGACAATTGTCATATGGTTTCACTCAGGAATATAAGGAATAGTGCAGAGGACCATAGGGGTAGGATGGGAAAACTCAATGGGAAGAAATCAGAGAGGGAGATGAGCTATGAGAGACTTTTGACTTTGGGAAACAAACTGAGGGTTGCAGAAAGGAGGTGGGTGGGGAGATGGAGTAACTGGGTGATGGGCATTAAGGAGGGCATGTGATCTGATGAGCACTGGGTATTATATGCAACTAATGAATCATTGAACACTACATCAAAAACTAATGATGTACTATATGTTGGCTAATTTCATATAAATAAAGAAGTAAATAAATAAATAAAACACAGTAAAACTGTGTGTGTAGGCTATTTTTTATTATCCTGTTGTGAAATTATTTTTACTTAGGCTATTGGT
The DNA here is from genome assembly GCF_023065955.2 of Ursus arctos. NCBI lineage: Eukaryota > Metazoa > Chordata > Mammalia > Carnivora > Ursidae > Ursus > Ursus arctos. Next base: position 63,975,476 of record NW_026623078.1, on the reverse strand, counting down.
CCATGTTGAAAGACTTCATAAGAAATTGTATGAAAACTTTCATTGTATTTACTTTAGATAAATTTTGAAGATATATTACTGCATTAAAATGTTGTCAAGTCCATAGGCAAAATTTCTTCCAGATACCAATATTTAAATTGAATTGTGCTTCTCTTGAATCCATTTATTCACTCATCATTCAATTCAATAAATATTCATTGCTTAATATGTGAGGTACTATAATAGTATTAAGGTAGGTATTAAAGGGAGCCATTACCAAATAAATTTCTTATCCTCTTGAAATATGTATTTGATTTGAAGGAGATAGAAAATGGTCAAATACAAACATATAATGCTTCAGATTCTGATAAGTTCTATGGAGATAAATAAAGAATAAGTGGGATGAGGTATGCCTAAAGCAAAGTTTGATGTTTTAGGTAAGGTCATTAGGGAAGGTCCTATCTATAGATATTTGAGCAGAGACTATAAGAGAGAGTGAGTGAACAGTGTACATATCTGAAGGAAGCACTATATGGGCAGAGGAACAGTAAATATATGTGTGGCATATTCAGAAGTCAGAGATGTCATAGACTGGACAGTAATATGTAAAGGTATATATAAAGTCTTGACATTGGATAACATCCTACCTTGGGGGATAAAGACTAAAGTCTAAAGACTAATTCTTGGGAACTCCAATGTTTAGAAATTGACAGTGAGAGTAGGGTGTTTGGAAAATAGGGTAGATGGGAACCATCAAAGTGGTCTGAAGAGATAGAAAGCAAATAAAGACAACCTGGAATGCCTAAAAACAAGGCAAGAAAATATTTCAAGGAGAGATTATAAATACTGCAGATAGTTCCTGTAAGATAAGAATTGAAAATTCATGGGTGGATTTGACAATGTGCAGTTCACTGATGATGTTTAAATGAAGAACTGGTAGTGGTGTAAGTCTTACTGTAGTAGGTTGAAGAGAAAATAGGAAGAGAAATTGGAGCTACAGTTGGTTGATAAATCACTCTTTTGAAGAGCCCAACAGTATAGAAGAGTAAGAGCATGGGGCAGTAGCAAGCTTTAAAGTGATGTGTGCCCCAAAGGAGAGTTGTTTTGTAAGATAGGGTATGTTTCAGCATATTTATAATCTGTTGGAATTACCCAGTAGAGAAAAAGAAGTTGACAAGGTAGGAGAGAGGGAGAATATTGCTAGAATAATATTCTTGAGTAGAGGCAGGGAGCTAGGCTCCAGTGCACAAATGGGGAGACCAACCTTAAGCAGTGCACTGATATTTTATTTATTCTAGAAGGAGTAAAGACAAATTATGTGGATTCAGGTATTGGTAGGTTAGTAGATGTGCAAATGGAACTTCTTTGCTGATTATTTCTGTTCTGTCAGCAGAGAGGCAAGCAAAGAGGATGTGTTGAAAGTTTGAGGAAAAAGGAGAAAGTATGAAAGTTATCTGGAGGAGTAGGAGAGTGAATCAACTAGGGAAAATAAATTTCCATGTAATCTTAAGAGCCCACTTGAGCTTAAAGGATGTGTGCTTTTCCCAGACCGTATTCAGCTACTTGGGGGATAGGACAGAATAGATAAAGAATTGAATTTCATCAGGGCCTGAGATCTTTCAAGGTCAGTGAGATGGTAGGAAAGAGAGTCCAAAGAATTTAAGGCATACACAAGAAAGTAGTTCTAATGATATATAATAAAATATAAATTGAGTAAAGTGAAAATGAGGAGAATGAGAGGCATGAAATACTATGAGGATCATTGGAGGGTCCAAGTATTGGTAAAGGATTTTCAGAATTGTACACCAGATGGAGCAAATGAAAAAAGAAGAAATGATGATGAGATAATGGAGTTTTTACATTCAGACATTGAAGGATATGCTTTTTTTTTGGTAATGTAAGGTTGAGATGTGGCTGCGGAAAATAATCACTGGAGGAAAGGAAGTCAATGCCAGTTGATGTCAGGGTACTGGGAAGATTTTGTATGTGAATGTTGAAATCACCAAGAAATATGATAGAAGTTGTGTTGAGTGAACAAACAATGAAATCACTAAGAAGTCAAGGCACAAAAGCTTAGAGTGAATTGATAGCAAAAATGAGGATTAGTAGAAGAATAAATAATGACATGAAATTTATCATAGGGGAAACACTGAGTGATTTTAGAAAGAAGAGAGAAGAAAATGGTTTGGAAGCAGCAGTGAGAAAATGACACTTATGTCACCTCCAATCCTTACTTCTAATTAGAGAATAGGGAAAGTTTCTATGACTAATAGTTTGATTTCTAATCTTATGTATCAAAGGACAGGTACGTGAGCATATTTACCTCTGCTTTGGCTGCTTCAGAGGAGGGATGATGACTTAGTGCAGTAATGCTAGAAATGAAAAAGAGGATGCATATTTGGGAAATGTTAAACAGGTCAATTGTCAGCTCTTGGAAAATAGGTTTATAAAAGCAGGGAGAATAGTGAAATGAGGATGTGAAAGATGTCAAAGGTGAATTTAAGTTTTAGCTTGAGGAAGATGGTGGTTACTCAAGATGGAAGATACTGGAGCAGAATTAACCAAGGGGAAATGATGGTCTTGAATTTTAACTTGTCGGATATAAAATGTCATTAGAAATTTAGGTAGCTAGGTCTAGGAGGCAATCTGAATTTCTCAGGGGAGGGATCTGGGTTGAAGATTAGATTTGGAAATCATCTCTCTTTCTAGTAGTTGAATCTGTGATGGTAAATGAGATTGCCATGGAAAAGTTTCTTTAAACAAGAGGAGTATATTAAGGTTTATGTCATTTTTATTCCTCTCAGCTCTGCGTCTTCACTGATGCTACTTTACTGATATAATATTCCCATTCACTTCTGTATTTAGCCTAAAGGAATGTTATAGCCAACGTTTTTGATGGAGCAAGGAAAAAAAAAACACTCAGAGTTGTTCAGGTTAAAAGGGAGTGGGTGTTAGCGTAGAGATACAGAGGAACAGGTATGGAAGTACAGTCAAATTTTATGTGAAATGGAACCAGAAATGTTACGGCAAGAACTAAGCCTCTAATCTCACTTCTCACGGGTCTCAAGGGCTCTCTCATCTCTTCTACTTGAGTCTGCTGTATTGTGTTCCCCCTTTATCAGTTTCCTTTCTGTCTTTCTCATGAGTTTGTGTATGGCCCAGCCTGACAATCACAAATATTTAGTGTATATGACCCCCTTGTTTAACAAATTCAGAATTATAAAACAAGAATGGATTGGCCCTATCAATCTTTTTTCCCCTTTATAGGTCTCAGGTCAGCTAATGGATGGGACCTATCAGGAAACTTACGGTCTAATCATCAGTGGGTCAAATGGGCAGCTGAAGCTCTGGGCCTCATATGGACACTGTAGGCCTCCTACAGAAACTCTGGACAGGTAAGCTTGAAATTCAAACGTAAGTAAGATGCCTCGTAATCCTGCTCAACCTAGGTATTCAATATTTTTAGTAGTATAAAATAAAATCAGACATATCTTTCAATTTCTTCTTATTAAAAGGACTAATGTCTCTACATCATAGCTATAAGCTTTGATTATAAGAGTTTAATTTGGTGGAGATTGGTACTGATACTGTAGTATAAGGCCAATGGGCTGATAACCAAGAGATTTATGGTACATCATTATACTGGTATGTTCATTATTTGACCAAAAGAATAATTTTATCTGTGCTAATTTACTTTATTTGACTATATTAGATATTAGTATAATTTCTTACAAAAGTCTACTGTTTTTCTATTAGTTAACCAGATTTATTGATCAAGTCCTTACTATATGCAGAACATTATTTCTAAGCATTCTGAGAAACAACAAAAGAAAAGCGAGACCTATTCTCCAAGAACCATTTAGTTTGCTGAGAGAGGATTAAAAAGGTATTTGGAAAACTAATGGGGAAATTTTCTTAGATTATATGAGATCAATATAGATTAAATAATATATTTAAGTGCTGTTGGGAATATGGGATTAATGCAGTCATGTAGCTGTATGAAACAGCTTTTCTTCAAAGTTCAAAAAGAAAGTAAAATGTGAAAAACTAATAGGGCAGTAGATCTTAGAGAAGAAGGAACTAAATTCTGTTATTTTCACTGTCATATAGAGGAAGATCAGAGAGTTATGCCTCTATGATACATTGGAGTTAGGGATAATTTAATTGGCTAGAATGTTTAGCAACATTTGGAAAAGTGAACAAATATTTCGCTTTGATAATTTGACTTCTTTTCTTCTGAGGTCCTAGAAAGATTGACTCATTTTCCTCAAGCTTACTCATCATATTTCCTTCTCTGCTTTTTACAAATATTACAATGTCAAATGTACAGAAAGGAACTTATTTTTATCATTATTTTAATATGGTGTGCCCAGTGTTTTGATGTGTATATTTATATTCTATTAGAATACTGATGATTGAACAAAGTTATATTAATTATATATTGCTGAATGACAAATTACCCTAAAAGTTAGAAGCTGAAAACAATAAACTTTTATCAGCTCAGAGTTTCTGTGGATAAGTAATTTGGAAGTAGCAGAGCTCTGTCTTTCTGGCTCAGGGTCTTTCCCGAGGTTGTAGTAAAGATGTTGGGTGGGTCCACAGTCATCTGAAGACCTGACTGAGGCTGGTAGATTTGCTTCCAAGATGTTTCACTCACATAGCTGTTGGCAGGAGGTGTCAGTTTCTTGGTAGCTGTTACTAGGAAAGCTTGATTCCTTGTTGAGTATTGCCAGGAAGCCTCAGTTTGTTGTTAGATATTCTAGAGGTCTTAATTCCTCACCGTAAGGCTGCTTGAATATATTCGTGACATGGCAACTGGCTTTCCCAGAGTAAGTGATCCAAGAGAGTAAAGTGGAAGTCATAATGTCTTTTAAAACCTAGTTTTGGAAGTTGTACATGGTGATTTATTCAGTATTCTGTAGGTTACATAGGTCAGCCCTAGTCAGTGGGGAAGAGAACACAAATGTGTAAATCCTGGAAGGTGGGGTCATCATGAAGACTAGACCAACATAAAAACTCTTTTAGAAATGTAGCCAGAAAACTCCCCACTCAGGCATAAAGAAAACCTCTCACAAAGAATCCCCTTATAGAAGCATACCTTATTCTATGAGGAGTACACTGGGAACATACCTCCACTTCTGTAGAAGACAAGCAGGGGTGGGACAGGGAGAGTTTTTGCTTTCTTTTCTGAGAACATCCTCTAATACAGCAATATTAGTTGGCGGAGACAATTATTTTCAAACTTTACTAATTCTTTGCCTCTACAGTAAAAATGTATAGAGTATCTATTCCTTATAATTATATGTTTATTTATACATTATACACCCATGACAAAGTCAAACTATATACTAAATATTACTGAGACAATTTTTATTATGTTTTCAATAAAAATTAATATTGAATAGAAGTTTTACAATTTTCTCCCCATATCTTAATGAGTGATTTTGAACCACATACCCCAATGTGTAGACTGCTTATCTACTCGCCGAAAAGATGAAGATCACTATTTTGCATGATGAAAAAATGAAGCAGCAGCAGCAGTGTGTGTTGTAGAATCTAGACTGTATTGGTCAAAGTGTCAATCCCATAGGATAAGATAAACAAGGTGTGACTTATTTCAATGGATTTTCCTCTCTAACTATCAGTAGTGAATCTGTCCCACACCTGCCTCAGTTTTTCACTCTGTGGTATTAGAACCTGGATAGAACATTAGATAGTCCAAATTCTCTAGAAAACCTGCAGAAAATTATTAACTCTTTGGCTAGTCTTCCTGATGGTACAAAGGGAGAAATCTCATATGTAAATTGTGTGGGGTTCTAGATACACTGAAGATTGTAGATCAGTAATTGTCATGGCCCTGATAGTCATTAGGTTTAATAGTTGTTTGGAATAATTGTAATATTCCACTTTTACCCCAGCATGTATCTTTTCTCTGATCTGTGGACATCAGAGGAAAAAGAAAAAAAATGAAAGCAATTTCTTTAGCAGTGATGTGTTCTTCTGGTCAACCAATTAAGAACAGAAAAGAAAGTATAAGAGAATCTCTTGACTATGGACATTGTTTCTACAAACTTATGTTCTTCCTAACCCCAGTGGAGTGCAAAACTTACTAAAGGACCCCAAAGTAAATTTTCCATCCTCTTCATTTAAGTTTGCATTTTGTAGACATGGCCCCTTGTGGTGAAATTGCTTCTGGATTTTAGAAGACAGACAACCACTTTAACCTTTATCTGAATGTTATCATATTTTCATATGTGACACACAGAAAAAATGCTATTTCTTCACTGAACAAATAGTCGTGGTTAATGCACTTTAGATAATTGTATGTGTTTACAAAAAGCCCCAAATGGGTGGATCCACATTCAACCACAATTACTTGGTGTGTGTTTTAACTTTAAAAACCCCAGAATTATGAAATATAATTTAACCAGGATAGCAAATTTTCTTGGCAAAGTAAAAAGTGAAGGAGAGCTTAATGCCTTCTTTTTATGCTTTTTAATCTAAATACAAAATCCAGAAAGGATAATAGCTTGTATCTTTGTTCAACTTAAGGTATCTTTCACTCCTACTGTCTAAAGAGGGTTATTGATTTTAATGTGTAAGTCTCTCATTGTACTTTTATTTTATTTTTTTTTAAAGATTTTATTTATTTATTTGACAGAGAGATAGCCAGCGAGAGAGGGAACATAGCAGGGGAGTGGGAGAGGAAGAAGCAGGCTCCCAGGGGAAGAGCCCGATGTGGGACTCGATCCCGGAACACCGGGATCACACCCTGAGCTGAAGGCAGACTCTTAGGGACTGCGCTACCAAGGCGCCCCCATTGTACTTTTTAAACTGGAAAAATATATTGCCCTGGAAATGGGGAAATTGTTGTAATATGTGCTCCTCTTTGTATTTTAAAATGCTACAAAAATACAAGAAAAATTCATGTGTTCTATTAGGGAGAGGACAGGCGGATATAGACTTTTCATAGACTTCATTTTGAATAGAGAAATATTATATTTACGGTGTTTAACTGCATGAGAAAATAAATTCACTTTTATTTAAATAGTATTAGAAATTTAGAAAGGAAATATGCTGAAATACAATGAATTTTCTTGGGGAAGTGGGTGATGATAGATGTTTGTTATTCTGCTTAATTTTTCATAATGATCTGATTATTAATTTTATAATCAGGAAAAGACATAGAACTGAAAACAGAAATTATGTAATTCATAATGTTGCATGTAATTTAAAAAGCATCACATTTAAAATTAAGATAGCTGGGGAAGCATATGGGTCTTAGAAGTCTTTAATGAACATTTGAAAGCCCTAACGCAGAATTTGGAAACCAAATAAAGGAAGTATTAGTTTGGGCTTCGGGAGTGAATACTTTTAGTCTTTGATGATTGTAGGCAGATTTCAGGATAGATGTTCAAGCAGAGCCAGACTATAAATGGATTATAGTCATTCCCCTGAGAAGTTTCATTTTCAGATAAATTTAGAAAAATCCTGAATCTCTTCCTGAGTGAATATCAGTAAAGCTGGGAATCTTTCCAGGAGACCATAGAGGGATTTATCCAGAGTGAATTTCTGTTGCACTAGGAATGTCAGATAAGTACTTGGACTATGAACATCACTATCAGTGGGTTTGCTAGTCTCTATAGTAAATTCTGTATTTATAGGCTATATGTGAGAACTTTATGACCTCAGGTCAGAGAAAAGGGCTGGAGTCCTCTCCTGCATATATAACAAATTATGTTAAAATAACTGGCTTTGCTAATCCTTTTACAGTTGTGAAGCCTAAATATTATAGACAAACAGGAAAGGAAAAATAATTGATTAACAAGATAAGAAGTATCTAATTAGATTTGAATGGCCAAGACTCAAAAGAAATAAGGAAAGTATAGCTTATGTTAGCTACACAGTAAGGAATGAATAAAAATAGGAAGACATTAAGTAGGAAGAAAGGAAGGAAGAGAAAAAAGAACAAAAACTGTGAAAATCAGCATTAGAGTTTAAATTTAAAGTTTGCTTCAAAGACACATAAGTATGCTTACATAGCATTATTCTGTATTATAGAGCCTACTTTCACACCATATGACTACACTTAAAAAAAGGTAAAAGCATTTTTACTATAAGAGTCTAAATGTTCCCCAGTCTTAAAGACATAATGTCATTAAAGTAAAATTAAGCCAAATAATAATGATGATGACCACCACAACAAGAAAAGCTGAATTTCCTGGGACTGTAGTTTTAGAGATCTTCACAAAGTGTGTTTTAAAAATGTATGCAGTGCTTTGGCCATGATGTCCCTTTGCTTCACATTGTGAAACATTTACAGTGGGAATACAAAGAATTCCTGTTCCCGATCCCACTGTATAACTGAGGATACAGTTCAGAGAAGCAATAAAGAAGGCTCTGGTTAGAGTTAGGGAAATCTTAATAACAGCTAGTATTTCTGTAGCATTTCCTATGTGCCTGGTACCACCATAAACTTTTAAGTGTGTTAACTATTGAATCTGTAACAACTATAGAATCAAAACTACTATTATCTCTGTCCTATAGATGAGGAAACTTAAGTTTCTCAAGATCATATAATGTGGAAGTGACAGTGGAGGCAGGATTTGAATCCAATATGTCTGACTCCAGAGTCAGCATTCTTTTCTGCCTGGTTCTTTTGTGCTCCAGTTTTAGTAGCCCCCCATCCCTTTTTTCTTTTCATTTTCTCAAATGAGTCAGACTATTTTCCACCTCAGGGTGTATATTCTTATGAATTATCTTTCCTATCTTCCTCCTTCACCCAAGCCAAATCTGTTCGTTCTTTGGATGTGAATTTAAGTGATAGTTCTTCAGAGAAACATTCTTAGTACCCTGGACTTTACCCTCATGCCACTTACTATGACTATAATGAAATAACTTGACCTTGGTTATGTGATCTCTGTATCACTGCCTGTAATGTTAGTTCCTGAGGAGAGGACAGATGTTGGGGTTCTTTGCCTTGGTGTTCTAGTTCAATGCTTTGACCAAAGTGGGTGCTCAGTAAATAGCTATTAAATGAATGAATGAAATGGAACAAGACTGAATTTCTGTGCTTAAATGAGAGTATAATGTCCAGGATGTAACAGAAACACACACACACACACACACACACACACACACATTTTTAAGAAAAACAAAGCATATATTTGCATTTAATTTCAGTGAAATAGAAGCTGACACATTTTAAAAGAATAAGTATTTTTAATTGCCTTTTTGCTTCTCTGTGGTAAACTTGAAAGCTTGCACACAACCTCTTGTCTTCATTCTCCTATGATTAAAAAATTTTAAAAATTCAAACATAAACTAATTTTATTAATAAGCTTTACATTTCATCTGAATCAAACTGGTTGGAAACTTAGTAATTTTCCATTCATTGGTTAAATTCTCTGTGAATATTTCCTTTCAAAATGAAACTATTTCAACTTAATGAAGTGTTAGTTACTGGAACAAAAATTATAGCCTCAAACAAATTAATGGTCCCACCAAATCATGCCTGCCCTAACCACAGTGCTTTGGTGGTAGAGGGATCTAGGGAGGTTTAAATAGGCCCAAAATTGGGAGAGGAGGGCAGTTTATCATTCCCAGAGTCACAATACTTTGGAAACACAAAGTAAAGGTAGATTTTAAAATTAAAACTAAGCAAAACAAAATGAAAAAAGAAAGATTTTTCATTTCACAAGACCCGAAAGTCAATTATGTGTGTAAAGCCAAAAAATTTTGGCAAGTTTATCACCATTAAAACCTGTTTCATCTCAATACCATAGGGTTTCAGATGAAAAATATCTGCATTCAGAACTTGTTGGTAAGTTACTAATCTTTAAGAAAAACACTCAACTCAATAGCACTACCCTACTTTCTATGAGTTGATTTGTATTAAGTTTTTCTAGTAAAAGAAGTAATGACTTTACTTATTGATGGTGATATGCTGGGGATAATAGAAAACATTTTGTTCTTTATATCAATGAAAAATAAACTCTGTTCATATCTGTGTGAAAAATATCTGTAATTTTATATAGGAAATTCTGATATTAGTGTTTGATGAAAAGAGTTTATAGTAAAAACAAACAAACAAAAGAACCGTAGCTTTGCTTGTTTCTAAAAATTGAGTTAGAAGTTAGGTTCCCTAAACAGATTTATAAATATTTTTGTTATAAGTTTGAATTTGTTTATTACAGAATGAAATATTTGTTTACGACTTGCTGAGCACAGGTGAGATTATGTAAACAAGGACAGAGTCTTGAAAGTAGAAATAACTTTGAGTGTTATTTTAAGTATTTGAATTTTGTTCCAATGATAATAAGATGAATATCATAGTTTTGATTTACAAGCCTTTCTAAATAGAACAAATATTATGAATAGTATGTTAGATTTGTAAATGTTACATTATTATTAATGACCCAAACATATTTTAATATTGTTTAAGTTGGATGTTTTCTTAATGATGGATTTATTATATATATAGCTTTAAAAGCAATTATGACTTTTTTCCTATTCTAGAATTCTATGATTTTTGCAGCCTTTATAGGCCTGTCTTTTATAGTAGAAATGAATATTGCTTTTCTTTGTAAACAAGGACTAGACCTTAATAATGTTCTTAGGACAAATTCTAGCCTATTTTCATGTGAATACAGGTATTGAATAAATACTTTAGGTTATAAATATTCATAAGAAGCATTTTCTGTTTTTATGCATTTTCAACTCTTTTAGTTAATAGGAAAAATTCTTTAAACCTATTGATAAATTATGTGTGTGCTCATATTCTGGAAGTGTGTAAACTTTTAATCAGGTGTGTGATAGTTAATGTAGCACCTGAATCTCAGCCTCCAGTTTATTCCACAGAAGTTTTGATCACTGCTAATGACTGAACTATGAGATAGATAACCAATACTCTTAGATGATCAACTTATACTTTTATTTTTAATTTAATCATGCGGACCTAGATTAGAAATCTTTTTTTTTTTTTTTTTTTTTTTTTTTTTTTTTTTTTAAAGATTTTATTTATTTATTCGACAGAGATAGATACAGCCAGCGAGAGAGGGAACACAAGCAGGGGGAGTGGGAGAGGAAGAAGCAGGCTCATAGCAGAAGAGCCTGATGTGGGGCTCGATCCCATAACGCCGGGATCACGCCCTGAGCCAAAGGCAGGCGCTTAACCGCTGTGCCACCCAGGCGCCCCTAGATTAGAAATCTTTTTAAGTTGTCTCCATTTTATAATTCAGTTTTATTTTGTTTTTTTTTTTTTTTTTTTTTTTTTTTTTTTTTTTTTTTAAAGATTTTATTTATTTATTCGACAGGATAGAGACAGCCAGCTAGAGAGGGAACACAAGCAGGGGGAGTGGGAGAGGAAGAAGCAGGCTCACAGCAGAGGAGCCTGATGTGGGGCTCGATCCCATAACGCCGGGATCACGCCCTGAGCCGAAGGCAGACGCTTAACCGCTGTGCCACCCAGGCGCCCCTCAGTTTTATTTTGAATTGAAAGAGAAATCAGGACACTTCTTTTATTCCAATTGTGCACTCTCTTTTCCATTCTAGGATACTGATCATGTATTTCCTAATCGTAACAGTATTTCTTCTGTCTGCTTTTTCATGCTTTTTATTGAAACTGGTTTCCTTGTAATTGTTCTTTCTTTTTTTTTCTTTCTACTTTGTTTATGTTATCTGGGGATCTTACCACATTTTTATTAAAAAGTAGTTATGGAATTATGGGCTGTTATATCTAAGTGTATGCAGTTTATCTGTGATTTTTAAAGAATGATCATATGTTTCAATTTATTTAGAGACAGTCTCAGTTTATACCTGTCACCCAACATAATTATTAATAGTGCTCTCTTTCATTCTTGCAAGTGTCCCAGCTTGGACAATAAATAGGATCACCCTAATGTTATCATCTTAAACCACATGTTCAGAATTTTATAAATAATTTCACATGCTTAACTTACCAATTGATATTTTACTCTTCTTGACAATTGTTAATTACAATAGCAGTGGATGTTTCTGTTTTGTTTTATACAATGTATTTGGCATATTTAAAAAAATATTTTCTGGTATTAGTAATTTCATATCTTTGATCTTCACTCTATGAAATGCTATTTGTGTGTTTAATTAGTTTTCACAAATTAAATGGTTTTGAATTATTCCAGTCCCTATGCTCTTGAGCCATGAGAAGGAGATGAGGGGCTAGATCTCAGAAAAGGAAGATGTAGGGTTACTGAACAGTAAGTTCTTTGAAACCTACATTCCTCCCCCTTTGATACTGGTCACCTGGGGATACTTAGCCTTCATGAAATGTCCTTAATTCTTGAGATTCCCTGCCTTAGAGAGCTATTGTTTTACCTCTCCACTATTTGAGTAGAGTAGAAACATTAATAAACATGGGCAATTAACTAAAATGAAATATTTTCTTTGAAGGGGGCAGAATAAATTCAGTATGTATCCTAGATCAGTCATACTACATAATACACTACATGCTACAAAATACCTAGATTTTTTGTTAAAAAATTACCCAGTTACAGGTTTGAGGATGAGGGTTAAGGAATGAATATTAGGGAACTATATGAAGTAGAATAACAAATTATTATTATGGAAACCCCAAATGAGAATTAATAGAACAACAACAACAACAACAAAACCCCACAAATGTTAGAATAGAAAAAAATGTCCTGAATTTGGCCAGAAGAAATGCCTCACACAGTGTTAATATGGTGGCAATACAGCTAGAAGAAATTGATGATTGTTTCTAGTTTTTTTCGTGTATCTAGAATTTAATGTATGCTGTGATAAAATGCATAAGAAATAAAATTAGAAATAATATAAATTTTGAGGATGGAAAAATAGGATAATCACTAAGGAGTGAAATTTTAAGGGAAAAAAAATGAGGGAAACTCATATAGCAGTGTGGATTCTATGCCCCAGTTCTGAGAGATCAAGTGGAAGAGTGCAAAAATCACTGGAGCCAGGTTGGGACTATGAATGCCAGGGCCTTTCAGCTATCTCTGACGGTAGAAGCCACTGAAGTCCTTTAATAAATCCCACTGTAGCAAAATCTCATAAGGTACTTTCTATCCTTTAGACATTGCAGGCTGAAAACCTTGAAGAAGCACTTGGCAACGATAAAGCTTTAATGTGTAAAAATTTTAAAAAAAAACAACAACCTTAGGTCCTTCTTTCAAAGCATTTTCCATCCCCTTTATGTTCCTCTGCCAAGAAAAAGTTCTAGCCTTGGGAGATTTCACCCTATGTATTAAAGCTTTGGCAAGGATTACTGTCAAAGGGATCGAGTGGGTGGGTGTTCACTCAGGAATTGAAATTACAACTGTGTGCTAGACGTCAGAGGTCAGCTTTTTGTCTATTGACGATGCTCTAAGATTCTAAATAACCAAGAAACATGTAGCAGACAAGGGTAAAAAATTAAGTGGATGGGTGTGGAGAAGGATTGGGGAATTTAAAGAGTACCATTCCTTGTCCCCTACAGCACTGTAAGACTTAATAGGAAGTCATAAATACTCACCAGGAAGGTAAAAATATTGGAATTCAGACCAAAGTTGCCCTTTCCTATTATTGGAGCATACCTATCTTATAAATCACATTCTTCTCTACATTCCAAATAGAAAAATTCTTTTCTCACATTGCAAATAGAAAAATTTTTCTTGCATACACACCAGAGCATTTTTTTCAGTTTTCCCTTTTCTTATAGAATAATATCTGAGAAGAGCTTCAGTCTTCTGCTTCAGTACAATTTGACCTTAAAAAAAATTTGCTCAAGTAATGGAGATGGGCTTGTCAAGAATATTTATCTATTTCAAGATGAGAAAATGTCTATGATTAACTTGTGTGGTGTAGAGGTGGGGTATATAATGCTATTCTTGTTGAAGAAGAATTGAGGGGCCAGAATTCTTATGGCTTAACCACTTTTTTGCCCCAAAGGGAGCTTAAGGACATCTTGGCTGAATATAGAGCCTCAGCAGGGCATAGTTTTCAAAAACAATGTTGCTGGGCTAATCATACTATAGTTCTTTCAATCTAAAAATACGAAAAAAAAAAAAAACTTCTGCTAGGGTCATTTAAAAACAAAACAAAACAAAATGATTATAAAGTTTTTTTCTTTGTGGCTGTGCAGTCTGCTAAACGTTACCAGGGTCTGTCTTTCTATCTTTTCAGTGATGGACAGACTGAACCCTTGTGTTAGCTTATCCACAGCTGCCCAGATAGACTATGATTCCTAGTTTCCCAAGTGGCTAATGTACGATCAGGTGATGAAGTTTTCTTACACAGTTGAGTTTTCTGTAATTTGTAACCCAAGGTCCTAAATAATGCAGAAGTTGAAAAAGATTTTGCTGCTAAAGTGATGATTAAAAAAAAATTTATAGTTTCACTTTCTTGTGCCAAAAAAAATTTTTTTTTTAAACATCACTTTAGCAGCAACAAGAAGATTGACAAAGGCCAAAAGATCACCTAAGAACTGCCGAAATGATCAGCAGACTATTGAGATTATGAAGGTACCACATGTATTAGTCATTGGAAGAAAGGAAATATTAAATTAAAAAAAAAAAAACTCAAGTTCAACTTTGACAAGTCTTAGTAACAACTGACCATATGGAATGAAGTAAAAGTTTACATAAAAAATATTTGGAATCGAGAGCTTGAGAGACCAAATGAATGATGGTGTCAGAGAAAGGGTAAAAGTTGAGTTCCCGCTGTTTGCTAATAAGTAAGGTACCAATAAATTCTGATCAATCTGGAAAAAGTGTATATACTTAGATTCTATGAGAATAAGTTGAGCAATGTCTCAGGATATATATGCTGGAAATAACCCTTCTAGATAAAAAGATATCTCTTATAGTTAATATAATTATGGCTTTCTTGTATTTATTTAAAAAGTGAGTATACATATGTCCAAACTGGTACATATCCCATAGAGAACAGATTTAATTGAGGCCCATACCTGCTTCCAAGGGAATATCCATTTAGCTTTGATCTAAGGCTGAATTCTTTAATTATTTGTTTCTAGATGTAGAAACATCCCCATATGTTGGCATTGAAAGCTACCTAGAGGCTGTGAGGAGCTAGTTTTCTGTCTCTTGTATACCAGACTTTACACTTGCTCCCATAGCATTTCCAGATTTAATTCATGATATAAATTTTGATCAGTCAATCCTTTTTATTTATTTATTATATATTTATTTGTTTATTTATTTATTTTTATTTCATTTATTTTTGCAAATCCTTACTACCATAAAGTATAATTCCCTTTATATGTCTTATCTTCTCTAAGAGCAAAGATCAGCTGAGGTAATTTGTTGATCACCTTAAGATTTTACCTTCTACCAATGAGACTTTAGAACAAAAAGCTGGACAAATTTATCAAAATTGCTTCCAAAATTTTTGCAACTTGTTCTTAAAATTTGGAGCTGGAGGGAACTAATTCTCAGTGTGATTCTCTAAAACCTGTTGTCTCTAATTCCTAACATCCCCTGGCTATAACCACAATATGTTTGCTCAGTTACTTAGGGACAAAAAGTAAACATTATAAATACAATTTGAGGAAGAACTATCTGTGCACAAGAACAAAAAGGAAAGGACCTGGGGCTTGGTTGAGTAAACTCTGAATGAGTCAGCAATATGATGCCATTGTGGGGATAAGCCTACCTGTTTTAATGTAGAGCAAAAAATACAACAGACAAAAGGCTTTGAAGTAATCTTTCAGTTTTATTTTTCTGTATTTAAAAAAATGTATAAAAATGGAAACTTAGAAGATACTGAAAAGGATGAAATGGTAATATAAAAAATAACATGGTTGGTTTGTGAGTTTAGGGATATACAAATACAAAGGGTGTTTTGATTTTGGTCTTCATCTGTACTAATAGAAGAAATTGAGGAAGTTTGTTGAACAGTTAATCTCTGTAATTCTGGGCAACAAAAATATAAACTATAGTAAAAATAAAGGAAGAAAGACTAGAATTAGGCACAAGGAAGAAATGTTTTAATGTGAGGGTGACGGAATTCAGTATCAAGGGATATTGCAGATGTTGAGATTACATTTATTAGGTGCTCTTATCCCTTCCCTCTCTGAGGTCTTCAAGAAACTAGGTATTTGTTCTAGATGATTCAGACATTCACTAGTCTGAAGTATTGAACCAGATAGTCTTTTCAGGTTTCATGCCCTTCTCCATCTTTGTCTCTCCACACTGTCTCTATAGAAAGTGGTGAGCTCTTTGGGTGAAAATAAACAGAAGAGGGCTCTGAGAAACCTTGGCAGCTTTTTCTCTTGGATTTTTTTGAAGCCTACAGTAGTATTCTGACAAGCATTTTAATTATGGGGAGTGTATTAGGATAAATTAGATTGGAATGGTCAGCTAGTTTAGCAGCTGTACAACCTCCAAATTAAGTACACCGCAATTGTCTTGTTGAAACAAAACCTTGTTCATAGTGAGCCTCACTTCTGAGTCATTTCAGAGAAACCCGTTCCTTGGAGAAAGTTTCCCTCTCGTTTATTTGTTTTATCCACTTTTAGGTGTGCACAGTCATCTTTAAAAATATCCTAAATATCCTTTCTTCTACAAATGTTGGATAGGATTGAGGGTCTATTTAAGGCAGGCATCTCTCTGACACCCTTCCTAATCCTCCAGTGAGACCTCGGAGTATCTTATTTGCAGACACAGTTATAATATCAATGTGCCGCTTCTTGCCCACTGACTAAGAAAAATGGTTTCTAAATGGGTGCTTGTGACCATCAGATAGACTTTAGGGCTCTTGACAATTTTGAGAGACAAGCTGAATACAAAGGAGGCGATAATGAAATCCAGAGGTTTAGTGTTAAATATTGGAATGATTTTCTTTTCTTAGTGAAAGATCTGCTGGCCTCATGTAAACTGTTTTTAACAACGTGAATTCATTAATCTTTTTGAGAATTTTGAGAATTTTTTCCTATGAGAAGGCAAAACCAGAGGAAGACGTAAGCAGTAGATTTGGGAGATCGAATGTACTGATTTGCGTTTCTTTCTGTTTTTAACAGGCATATTTTTGAAAAAAAAAATACTGGGACACATAAATGAAATAAAAACACACGGACAGAATTATAGTGCACAGCAACATTTAGTTCCAGTGTTTTCAGGGGCATGTTTCTCCCATCAAGAGATGCATACGGCCACGGTAATGCCTGTGGCACAGGGCAAAATAAGATTTGTGAGGTCGTCAGGGAAGATAAAATTTCCTAGGTTGTGGTTTCCATGAGACTCTGTGACCCTGTTGTTCATTGCTTTAAAAAGGAAAGATAAATATCATTGTACAAAGTTCTCAGGCGATTTTAGAATTTAAGGTTATTGATTCTCAATTTATTTTCTTCTTGGCTATTGTGCTTTGTGCTGAATAGACATAGACTCTTAACAATCATGTTCCATTGTGGTTTCTGAAGCTTTGGGGCTCTGCTTCATTTAGTTTCTTCTACAACTCATGCCCCCAACACTTTCCTTTCTTTTATTGATTCTTGCCAGGCTTTGGGCATGAAATAAATTATGATATGTAAAAGGTTTGACACTTGGATTTCTTTTGGGGTTTAGCTTAGCATGTTGTAATGAACACTTAGAAAAAAAGTTTCCTTTACAGACCTTGAGTCACCACCACTATTCCTGGAGTCCCTGGGACCTAAAGGGTAAATTTTTAAAGTTTACCTTTTATGAGTGAGGCTATTCTTTTTCTGTCTTCATGCATGACCATTAGGGCACTAAATAAGAGAGAAGTTTCTATCTAGTGGTTATACTCCCTTAGTTGTTACCCTCATAGAAATATTCTCTATTTACATGTTAATATCTAACTTTTTTTTCACTAACAGAGAATGTATATATGAAATTGTAAGCACCTTTTTTTAATGAAGTTCA
The DNA here is from genome assembly GCF_023065955.2 of Ursus arctos. Lineage (NCBI taxonomy): Eukaryota > Metazoa > Chordata > Mammalia > Carnivora > Ursidae > Ursus > Ursus arctos. The sequence continues at coordinate 63,957,603 of NW_026623078.1, read as the reverse complement.
AGATTAAATGATTTATTTTCCTTCCTTCCTTCCTTCCTTCCTTCCTTCCTTCCTTCCTTCCTTTCTTCCATGTCCATGCTGAGATACTAGTATGAGCAGTTTACTGCTCTTTCCTCTCTTTCACTCTAGAATTGATCAGTTCTTTTGTGCCTCCACTCTACCTTGCTCAGACTTTTATCATAGTATATGTGCCATTTCTGGGCCCAGTGGCTCTGTGAACTATTCTGAACCTTTTCTGTGCTCTGTTCTGTGTTGTAGGGATCTTTACTGCTGTTTGGTAAATTTCTCAGGCTCCATGGCAGCTAGACTCTAGTTGGATTTGGTTGATTGGCTGTAAATCTGAAAAGAAGCCTGAGGAAGTCGAGATATTTCCTTCCTCTTCTCTGCCTTAGACTGCTTTTCTTGCAGGGGCTCTGTTCCTTCCATGGCTGCAGCTTTCACTTGATTTGTCTGGGAAGGTTCATTTCTGCTGGAGGATTCTGGCCCCTTTGTTTTTTCAGTGATTGAGGGACTTCCTGATGATGTTGATCTCTGGTTTACATACTTTCTCTTTGCCTCTCACCTCTCCCATCACCCATCTGACAATTCCCTGCATTAAATTCTTTCTGTTATACTTAATATGATTTTTAGTTTCCTGATTAGTCACTGACTGATACAGCACACAAAACATGCTGTTGTGCTTGTTATATGCCTGTCACGTTCTACCAGACTGTCAACTTCTTGAGAGAATAGACTCTGTTTAGCTTGGTATCTCTCATATCTAATATAATAGTTTCTGGCACATAATGAATAGTCATGATTTGTTGATACATTTTCATATACTTATTATGTTTCTTGGCTGAGTATAACCTACAAATTATCAAAGTGCAGTGACTTACAGTTATGTCATGTTTTGGAATATTTTTGTAGCTCACTCTGGCCTAGATCTTGAGCAATTTTTATAATTATAAACTTTACTAATGGTTATAAATAAGTAAAAAGCTGATGTTTAGCAAAGAAAGGAAAAAGGAAAAAAGTAAAGGTAAGCCTTTTAGAAATATGAAAGTATGAGAAAGCAACAATTATTTGGGTTAGTCAAAAGAGTTAACTAGAGCTTATGGAGCCTAAGAAAAGTGAACATCAAAAACAATAGAGGAAAAAAAGTCAGAGATTTTTCTTTTCTGTAGTTCTTTGTAGCTTCCCAGGAATTCCTACAATGTATGTAGCAAAAACAGCCACTTGATAGATACTTGCATTTTGATTGATTTGTCTACTGAAGACCTCACTCAGAATTGGAATACATATTGAAATATTTTAATACTTCATCCACATTACTCTTATATTTGGCCTAAGAAAGGTAAGAGAACACAAAGTTTTGTGGATAGGGACCCTGCAAGAGAGCCAAAAGATTATTGAGTAAAGTTCTATTTCTTGAAGACAAAAAAGATTGAAAAGGAAAGGGACATTTAGACAGGCATGGGAAGAGAAAAACAGAAAATACTGAGGTAAGAGTAAAATGTCTCCTCACTGATTTCTGTATTTGTGCAGAGGAAATCCATTTTGTAAAAAGTTAAGCATTATCTTACTTTCCTTTTGTTTTCTCCACTTAAAAGTGACTACATTACTGTTCACATATAAATATCTAGGAACACAAAACTGACTGATATTTTATGCTTTATTAAATGCTTAGGGGTGAATCAAATGAGGGCAAGCAAAACGTTCTAGAGTTCAGATCTGCCATTTGGGAAGAGAGATCTCTGAGTCTTATGCTTAGCTTTATAACAATTTTTTTTTTTGGGTATAAGCAAAGAAGGCAAAGGAGGAAATTTAATTGGTCTAAGGTTCATAAGAAAAGAGAGTTTACAATATACTTCTATTTCTCCTCACTTACATTTTTTCTAATCTCCAGGGTGATAATCTAACGCTTGACCTTCTTTTTAAATATTCTGGTCATTACATTGTCATATGTGTTCAGAGTTTATGACAATCTTGGGAAGAAACTTTCCTTCCATTTTCTACACCAGTAAGAAAACTGCAATTTAGGGGGGGTTAAGTAACTTGTCCAAAATCACACATTTAATAAACTAAAGAACAAAAATTCTAGTCCAGATACTACAGATGTGGATTTTTATATTATGCTATGTTGCATCTGTGTCTGTCCCCCTTTTGTTCCTATGCTTTCTCTGTTGGATAGAATTTTATCTGTTACAAGTAACTGAAAAAAATACCTTAAAGCTGGCTTAAAAGCTAAAGGAAACAAATATTGGTGAGGTTGTAAGTAACTTGACTCTCATTGATTGCTGTATAATGGTATATGCAAATGGTATAGCCACTTTGGAAGACACTTTGGCAGTTTTTTACAAAGCTAAATGTAGACTTATTATATGATCCAGCAGTTGTACTCCCAGGTATTTATCCAACTGAGTTGAACATTATTCTACACACAGACCTGCACATGAATGTTTATGGTGGCTTTGTTCATAACTGCCCAAACTTGAAAGCAACCAAAATGTTCATCAGTAGGTGAGTGGACAAAGAAACAGTGGTTAGTCCAAACAGTGGAATATTTTTTAGTGATAAAAAGAAATAAGCTATTAAGGCAGGAAAAATATGGAAAATCTTGAATGCATATCGCTAAGTGAAAGATGTTAGCCTGAAAAGACTTAATTTTATATGTTCTAACTATAGGATACTCTGAAAAAGGCAAAACTGTGGAGACAGTAAAGCAATCAGTGGTTGCTAGGAGTTTGGAGCAAGGGAGAGAGAGATGAATAATAGAGCACAGGAGATTTTTAGGACAGTGAACTATTCTGTATGATATTGTAATGGTGGATACATGAATTATACACTTGTCAAAACCTATACAACTACACAATATAAAGAGTGAACACTAATGTAATGATGAGATTTTCATCTGAGAGGAAAGAAAACAAGACTTACTTCATTAGGTGGACACAAATTAACTTCATCCAAACCTCACAGCTGGGAAACCTAGAGCATCATCAGTAAAAGGAGAGAAAAGTAAAATATGTGCTGAGAAGATACCCAGCAAATGTCTACTGCCATATTTATGTAAGGATTATAGATTGTACACTAGCCTTATGATTCAGCAGCTGTATAAATATTTTGCCTTCGAGTATGAAACTTCCATATCAAAAAATGTTTATTGCTTTTATAATTTTTTTTTAAAAAGGATTTATTTATTTATTTTAGAGAGAGCATGTGGGGGAGAGGGGTAGGGGGAGAGGGGCAGAGGGAGAGAATCTTCAAGCAAACTCCCCACTGAGTGTGGAGCCTGACTCGGGGCTCCACGTGGGGCTCGATCCCATAACCCTTGAGATCTTGACCTGAGCTGAAACCAAGAGTCATACACTTAACTGACTGAGCCACCCAGGCACCTCTGCTTTAATGATGTTTGAAGTTATTAGCACACATGTGTAAAGTGCCTATGCTGCTCAGTTGTAGGGAAGATGAAGACAAATCAGACACAGAATAAGACAGTCCCTAGCCTCAGGGGGTTCACACTCAAGTAAGAGAAACACACAGATGAGCACAGGTATGTATAAGGGTTGTCAAGGACAGAGTGATTGTTTCTAAACAGGTGCCAAGAGAGGCTTCAGAAAGGAGCTCATATTTGAGTTAAGTCTTGAGGGACCGACAAAATTTCACCAAATGGATCAATGGTGCAACTTATTCCAGCCAGACATAAAAACAAACAAACAAAAAAAACAACAAACAAAAACCAAACAAAAACCTGAACAAAACATGGCAGCATGAAACATTGTGAAGTGTTTGAAAATTCCCCGCAATTGAGTAAGATAGAGGAGTGGTATAGGAAGAGGCAAGGTCAGAAACTAATATAAAGGTTATTTTTATCAAATACTGAGTGGGGAATCTTTTGAGGCAAAGGGAGTAACATGAGGAGAATTTCCTTTTAAAAAGAATACACTGGTGTAGTCTGATTTGGAATTCAGGGACAACAGGCTGTGGAGAAAGGAAATTGTTTGGTGGCCGTTGTAGGATACCAGATGAGAACTTGTCAGGGTTTGAACTGGTACAGTAGCGGTCATCATGGAAGAGGAGACTGACTTAAAGTTTTATGCTCAGTTAAATACCAGTTGCCCCCACAGCTATAATGTTAGATGCATAACAGTTCTTTACACTTTAGTAATTTATGTCAGACACTATGCACAGTGTAGAAAATGGAGGAAATGGAGGAGGGCGTGAGGACTTTAGGAGCATATTGATGACAATAAGTGGTACATAAAATACAGGCAGATTTTCAGAAATGATGATATAGGGATGGAAAAGGTCATGTCCTCTATGCTACAGTTTTTCTTGCAACGGCCTAATAGAATCGGATGTGAAGAATGTAATATATCTAGGTGTTATGAAGGTAATTAGAACAGATGTTGATTTGCATAGCATAAAACCAACTGCTAAGCACAGATCACAAATTCACTATGAATGGGTGAATCTATTTGGTATATAGTGTATGTTTATCTACATACGTACCCAAATAGAAATACGTCCCCAAATGGATTTTAAAGATCAGTGTCCATTCATGTCACCAAAAATACACCATAAACCAGGGGCAAAAAGGTACACTAATATGTATGACTGATATATTCCATTATGATGTTTATTAAAACAAATTATCACCAAAGAAATTTTGAGCAGAATAAAAATATATCTTTTCTAATAAATTATGTAAATTGTTGTTGTTGTTGGGTCTTTTCTAATGGAGGCAGTAGGTAAGTTTTGCCTATAATTCCAAAAGAATGACTCCTGAAACTTTCTAAATTACTACTTACTCTTTGGATTAGCAATTCTAAGTTTAGAGTGGTAAAAAATATTGTATAGAATTTCTATGTGGTAAGGCACTGAGGTTCTGAACCTTATATTTGGAATACTATGGCAGACTAGGGGAACACAAATGTCTGTTCCTTTTACTGATCATGAATTGGAAAAGAATGGGAACAGCTGGAGAACAGCCCATCTCCAGCCACCATCTGCTTATTATAACATAGCTGTATGTTGTCATTTTTTCCTCCCTATTTTATTACTATTATTAACACGCTGTAAAAAATACATCTAAATAGCATTAAGTTTGTAACACAAACCAACAAAATGGAGTGACTCAGTCTTTAACTTGTTCTGTAGAAATTGCCTTGTTCTTCCTTTTAGAAATTGTTTGGATTCTTGCAGTATCCTGCTGTTCAGTTATAGTAAACAGGTGCCCAGGAGAGGTAATTGCCAGTCTTACATTTGGTGCTTTATTTTCTTTTGATTCAAAGTCTTTTGTTTATTTATTGTGTACTCCAGTTGGTATCAGATTAATGTATGCAGTGATGCCTTAGAGTAGAATTGATCACAGTTATGAGAGTTTATGCTTTAGCAGAAGAAATGACGTGTCAAAAAACAAAATGAATTTTAAAAATCAAAAATACTATTAATTTAATAAACATTTATTAAGCCTGTTATAAGAAAGGCACATTGTAGTCACATCATTTCACATTATATAATATTTTATATACTATTTAAATATTTTGTGCAGTTAACATAATCTGATTAATGTATATGAAATTTTTATGACATATTCTTGTGCTCTTAAGATATTTGAACTTTTTTCAAAATGAAAATATCTTTATAAAATGATGCATGTTTTTAATATAAAAATGTGAGTAAAAGCCATAAATGTTCTCTACCAAACGATAATTGTTAGTGTGATGACCATATGGACATCTGTGTGTGTGTACATATACACTTTTACATAAAAGGAGTTATATTAAGATATACTTCTCTGAGAATACTCTTTAAAGTGTGTGTGTGTGTGTGTGTGTGTGTGTGTGTGTGTATAAGTGTAGTATATATACATATACTACAGATTCTTATATGGAGGGATGTTCTTGAGTTCCCACGCTCCTGGCAAGCCAGCGGAAGATTGAGAAGGACTGATTAATAGATAAATGCATCAGCCAAGGTCCAGTCAGAAAAATAGAAAACACCCTAAGTGTTTCAAACAGAGGGAATTTAATAGAGGCAATTGGTTATATAGTGTTGAAAGGGCTAAGGAAGTAAAAAGGGGAAGTGAGGTAATCCAGAGGAAAATAATAGCAGGAACCAGGGAATAGCTCTGGGTAACAAGAAAGGAGATGGTTCACTAAAACCCAGGGCAGACAGCACACTCGGAGAATGTGGAGGAGGGGCAGTGAGGCAAAGGCTAGGTTTTCAGAGGAATTAGTGCAACTTCCAGAGCTGCTGTTAGAAGCAACAAGACAGGAGAGAAAAGGGGGAAGGAGGTGAGGGGGAGAGAAGGAAAGAAAGAACAAAGGAAAGAACAGACGAAAGAAAGAAAGAAAAGAAAGAAAGAAAGAAAAGGAAGAAAGAAAAAAGAAAAGAAAAGAAAGAAAGGGAGAAAGAAAGGGAGAAAGAAAAGAGAAAAAACATGCTTTTTCCATTTCTCTAGTTTAATGAACTTGCCAAGATTTCCTACTAGGACAAGCTGAAGGGTAAGGGAACCTGAGAAATGTAGTTTACAGAATCCTAGCCCCAGCATTACAAAATAGAAGAGAAAAGGATGGATGTAGGTCTGAGAACAATACTAAGTGAAAACTTCCCTCCACAAGCCGGAAAAAAAAACCAACCTGAGACTATTTGGGAGGAGAACCCTGGAAATGACGCTTGTCCCAGACTCCCAGTGGTACTAGGCAGTGGTAGATAGTCACTAAAGGAAGATTAAAGGACTTAATTTTGCATTCAGAAATGGGATCTGAGTATCTGGGCTGTGTGTGTGTGTGTGTGTGTGTGTGTGTGGTGGGGGTCGGGGAGGAAGGGAAGGGGAGAGAGGAAGGGGAAGAGAGAGAAGGAAACTAGTGCTTGGATCACAATAATGTCCCAAAGCTCTTTTTTTTTTTTTAACTGAAAGCATTTGAAAGCTTTTTTTTTAAATGTTTGAATTTTTTTATAGTTATTTTTCTAAGTAAAAATAATCACATTCCTTTTCCATCTCCTGTCCTTTCAAAGAAAAGTAATTTAATATGTTGGATTACTTATTTACTTAACAGCAATCAGTTTTTCTTATGCAAAACTGAAGGGATAAGAGTTAATTCTTTAAGATATCTACCTAGTTATGTGGACTTCAAAGTACTGACTGATAGTACTATTCACAAATACTTGCAGGGGACCTTTGATTCCATGTGTTGGGCCTCAAGACACAAAGGGCGCAAGAGTCAGCACTGAAAGAGCTTCTAGTCTATTTGAGGATGTGGAACTTAGATGTAAAGTGTGATGAATAACCACAAACAGGAGCAAAATGTTAAGTTTAACTTTTTTTCTTCTGTTTGTTTTCATTCTTCCTTTCATACTCTTAGTCTCTTGAAATCAACTATCCTAATTAAGGCAGTATAATTACTGCTTTGTTTGGGTACATAAATTAAAATTTACATCAAAGCACATGGGAACCTGATGCCTGGTAGCCTTTCCTTCTACTTGTATGTTCTTTCTTATATGTTTAAGGGATAGTCCGTTTCATTGTTGAAGTTGGGAAGCAATGGAGAGACAAGTTGAAGTAGAAAGCAGAGTAGTCTGAGAAGAAGCCAAAGTAGTCTCACATCCAGAACAGAAGAACTGGGAAGAATACTACTTGAAACCTTGGTCCTGTGGTTCCGGCAGTTGGTGTGCTTAGCCACAGAGGCAGTGGAGCACTGGAGTCATAGTCAGAGCCTTGGCCAGGTCCAGAGTGGGAGAAGAAAGGAAAATGGCAGACAACAGGTATATGCCACTTGTAATACACCCTCTTACAGGAGCTTCAAAACCTTATGACCTGGAACTTCTTTCAGTGTGTTAGAGATTTGGAGAAGAGATTTGAAAAAACACTCCTATGGTTGTTTTTTGTCTCTAGGATTTATTCATAAATCTTTGAGGTTGATCCAGCGGAGGAAATGGTGGAGACCAGTGGTTTCTTTCATAAACAATATCCAGTCTCATTTTGTCCCCTTAGATATTATCCAAATGGCATTATGCTAGGTATGTGCCCAGGAATTCTCCATCTTTCAATGGCCTCATATTCAAATAAATTTCAAGTGGTCCCCTTCTCTAGCCCTACAGACATGCCCAGATAGTTCATAAGCCTAGAGTATATATACAGTTTATTCTCAAGTTTGGAAACTACGTTTATACCTAATAAGTAATTATTTTGAACAGGTAAACAGGAAGAGAGATTAAATCTATGATGAGGGACCATTTTACACCCTTTGATAGGAAACGATTAAGATATCTGGTAATGATGTATTGATACATGTGGAGCCATATGAACTTTTAATTGGCCAGTGAGAATATAAATTAGAATAGCCACATTGGATAACCATAGCAATATTTAGCAAGACAGGTGTACATAATAAGCCAGCACTTCCACTCTTTGGTATTATCTTAGGTGAACTCTTATGCATGTCCTCAAGGAAACTACAAGAATGACCATGAGGGCACTGTTTGAATCAAGTATAAAGAATGCTTGTAAGGATAGTCACCATATTTAAGATAGTTATTACCACCATGGTAGTGCTGGGAGGTGGGGAGGTGGGACTGACATCAGAAAGGGGCATATAGGTAAAAGTGTTTACCTGTTTGGCTAAGAGGAATTCAATTTTTTTGGTAAGTGTATCAACCATATTGGTAAGGTTTTATTTCTTTGGCAGCTGGATACGTGGGTTCAGTGTTACATTTGCAATATTTAACTGTGATATTTTCCAAGTTATACATTAGGTTGGACAATATGAAATTTTCTTTGAGCTACAAAATGGCAGTTTAATGTGGTCCAGCCTAATATTTCATTATATATTTTTAATTATTTAGAATTTTAAAAACATAACATCATACAAAAATAAAAATGCACTGAAATATTTTTTAAAAGAATTTTTTGAATCTTATTACAGAATGTCTTAATTCTGCAATTCCAATGATGATAAGTCAGTTATGCCTATGCTGTGTTTGGGTAGTTGTGAGTTTGCTTCTTTAAATATTGATAGCAACTACTATCCTAAGATGCAAAACCGCCAAAGAGATCAAAAAGGTTGCATTGATAACTCTTCCTAGACATCGTTCATTGGTGTAAACACAGAGTTGTTACCACATTAGTAGGATTTCATGACCTGCAGTGGGTCTAGGTGGTCCCTGTCCACAGTAACAGGTTCTGTCGAGGTCTTTGTTATTTGTTTTAAAAATTTACCGTGCAGAATTTATTTCCCATAGAAATTTAAGATGATCCAGAGTACTACATGAAGAGCATACAACAGAGGCCACACAGATTGTTGAGTTTCTGGGCCATTCCTTATTCATTTTATTTTGACAAATTATATAAAGAGTGCTGACAAAGAAATAGAAAGATGTGAATTATATCAACTGCAGTGATATCAAATGAATTATAATTTTACTGACATTGTAAAATATGCAAGTCTTTATTCTTATTGCAAGAAGTTTTTAAATATTGTATTTAAAATATTTAGTCTTCTCTAACATGCTTGTTTAATAACTCAATGGGAAGCCTCAGATCATTGTATGGGTGGCTCCCTCTCTTTAGAATTGATTCAGTTGTTGCTTAACAGACACAGATTGGCCCTGATAAATTCTTATTTACCACTAAGTCCTCAACCTCAAACACAATGCCTGACGCAAAAACGCATGAAATGTGTTGCTGAATGAATCAACTCATTCTTTATTTACTATTTCATCTCTGATAAAATCTTCCTTTTGAAGTCTTTTCTGAGGGCTCATGCAGATACGATGTCATGTTTCTGCTCCTAGAGGGTATGTTTCTTGAGGGAAGAGTCTTTTTGGGTACCTCATAGGACCTACTATAAGGCATTTGATGTGGCAACACTCGAATTGTGTTTGCACCTGTATTATATGGTATGCTTCCTTTGGTTCTTGTTTGTTTCATGTCTGTCTGCTTGACTTCTTTCTGAGAGCAACAGTGATCAGTAGTTTGTGTCTAAATTTAAGGGTACAAGAATACAGGATTTGGACAGGCAAGGGAACTATTGTTTTCACTTTAGAGCCAAACTCCTTTTAAATGTCTGAAATTGTTGCGTATAACGTGATAAACCCTCCATCAAAGCATGGTTGCAATTCTGTAACTTTCATTATATTTAAAGGTATTATCTAGATTGATGAAGTGTTAGACCTGTAATTATAAAAATTGACCACAAATTGCCTTTTTAATTATGTCTAGTTCATTAATACATATGCTTGGGTACATACCAGGTATTTGGGGGAAATAACACACAGTTCTCATAGTGAAATATATAGAGATCATACCCTTAACCTATCGACTAGAAAATTTAAACTATGGGATCATTTTATAGTACTAACATTTCAGGAGAAAAAATAACCTAAATAGGTGTCCCTATTGAGAGATTATTGTGTAACCTATTTGTCCAGTACTGGTGCTTCACTTACATTGTTCTATTTAGTCTTCCCAACAGACCTTAGAAGGAGATCTATTGCATCATTTTTACAGATTCAGAAACTTACCCAAGTCACACAAATGGTAAATTGTGAATGATGGACTTAAACCTAAGTTTGTCTAACTCCAAAGTCCTGGCTAACTCATAACACATTTTAGTTCTTAGGTTCTCCATTGGGATCTCCATTGGGCATTTGTCAACTACCGTCCTTCCTTTAATTCTTTATTTGTTAGGGTTCCATGATTCTATTCTCTCTCAGCTTTTTTCTCTGACCATTTCTTCTCTGGTATCTTTGTGGATTTTTCTTCCTCTTTTTGCTCATTAGAAGTGTTGCTTACCAAAAATTCATTTTTTCCTGTATTTCCATTCTTGGGCTATTTTTTTTTTCATTCTACAAATTTTCCGGATAATCTCATTTATTCACATGATTTTAATTATAACCAATTTGTTCCACCTATGCCCCCATGGACAATAGGCACTCCAAATTTAGCTAAACCCCTTATCTTGCTGCTTGGTCTAGCTTCTCTTACTCTGTTCTCTAGTAAAAAGGGTGCCTTGGTATTCCCCTCATCACCCAACTGTAAATGAGGGTATCATATTTCTCCCTCACTACACTGTGCATGCCCCAGATATGATTACTCAATGAGGCCTCCATATTTTACATCATTTTTGGAGGTCTATCCTAGCTACTTCATTCAAACTATTACTGCCTTAAGTGAGGTTATCTTTCCTGAGTCAATGCCTGAATTACAAAAATTCCTCTTGACTATTCCTTCAGACCTGTCATCAATGCTGCTGGAAGTAATTTAAAATGAAAATTTGTCTATGCCACTTTACAGCTTTAAACCTTCAATAGTTTCTCATTACCACTGTAGGATGAACTCTTGCATAAGGTTTTCTATAATTGGTCCCTGCCATGCTTTCTGCCACGTGCATTAAATTCTAGCCATTCTAAACTATTCGTATCAACTCATAGAACATCATATTGTTTCTCAACTCTACTCCATGATTGAGTTTACACTGCTCTTTTTAAATTGGAATGCCTCTCAACTATCATGTGGAGCTCCATTCACTTCTGTGAATCCTTTAAAATTCATCTCAGAGGTCACTTGTCCTATGAAGTGTTTCTGGACACTACAACACAGGCTTGTGGTTATTTATACAGAAACATGTTTATTTATTCATATGCCTGGATCCCACAAAACACTGTGAACTCTTTGAAGACAGAGAATGTGTCCTACTCATCTTTGTATTCCCAGGGCTTAAAACAGGGCTGGCACACAGTAGGTTTTTAGCATATGTTCAGTAATTCTTCAGTCTCTTCAAGTAAGTTTTTTTTCACATTTTTTATCACTTCATGTCCACTTAGAGGAAAAAATAACTTTGGAAAATAGACAAAATGTGACAAAGTGAATAGAGTTATTCTGTTTCAATTCATAATACAGAAATTGAACTCTTGCTTTCTTCTGCTACCTGGCATGTTTCTAATCTTCCTCTGATACTGACTGGAATATGCTTGGTGAAATCATCATGCTTCTAGGAGAAATTTAAAAAATATAACAAAATGACATCTTCAAAACATCCAAATGTTGCAACAAGTATCATTTTTAAAAACTATTATTATTTAAAAATGTTAGGCCTCTATTTACAATAATAATAAGTCCTTTGTTAGTTTTCTTTATGCTATGTACTGGTGTAAGCACATTGCACATAATTTCTTATTTGATTCTCATCATTCTACAAAACAGCTTTTAAAATATTGTTCCAAATTTGCATATGAGGAAACTGAGTTAGGTCAACTTTCTGAGGGACACACAAGTATTAGCAGGCAGGGCAAAAATTCCAACAGAAGTCTTTACTCAGAGCCCGAGATTGGGACTGCTGCATGATTCCACCAGGAGTTTCCTTTATTATGAAACTGTACTCACAATGATTAAGTAAAAACCATGAAGAAACACACTACACTATGGTGTTTCCCTTTAATCCTTTCCTTTAGTTTTATTCTCAGGAAGGTTAGTATTGGCTTTACCAAATCATGAGTTCTATTTGTCAATAAAGTATTCATAATCTTAGATCTAGGCTTACAGAGATAAAAATGAATGGGAAAGTGTTTTGAGAGACAGTGGAAACTCTTGTGGCAAAGATGATTCATCCCAAGGGGAACACAGGAAGGGAGTCCATAAAATATAGAGAACATTTCCATCTGTGCCAAATTCAGCTCAGCAGGACAATAAGCAAGTAGGCTGGCCAGAGAGAGCCTCCTCTGCTACAAACCACAAAAGTTCTGGTTCAAATCTCTGTACTTAGAATGTAAAGGAAGCATAAACAAGAAGTTCAGCTACCAGATGGGGACCCTTCTAATTAGTTAAGTCTGCTCTAATTTTTGGCCACCAGTTGGCAGATGCAACAGATGCCAAGGGAGTAAACAGAATATGTTGGCAGTTTTGAATTTTAAACCAGTATATCACAAATAGATTCAATTTAGAAATATTTTCCCCTTTGGTTAAACTCTGTAACTTAATTTTGTCCAATGCCAAAAAGTTAGAGTTTTGAAGCATTTCTTTTTAGACATTTCGTATTTTTGCCTTTAAATTGATAGTAGTGAAGGACATGTGTTCAGGCATATTATCTCAGAATTTGTAGAGTGTAAGAGTAATGTCTGTATGAGTAATATTTTATTAAAAAATGGACGAATATGGTATATTGTGTTTAGAAAACTTTACAAAATGTAAGAGCTGTTTTTGGGAAAACACATCTTCAGATAAACAGGGACATTAAGAAATTGAAGAGGTGTTGACCATAATCAGTCTCTAGTCCCTGTACCTTGTTGTGTTATAAGCAATGGGCTATTGTCAGCAAAATTCTATAACTGTATAACTGATAGAAGAACAGTGTCGCTTGACTTTTTGGGGATGATTGCTTTCTTTTGAAACAATACCTCACTGATGAAGTTCTAATTTTTCCATTCCCAAGAATGATTAGGAAGTTTTCTTAAATTACTTTCCTACTCAGAGCTATTAGGGTTGGAGAGGATGATTTTTTAAGGTATATTTTATTTACTATCAAAAACTGTCCTTCATTTTATCCACATGTATTTAATAAACCTTTGCAAGTGCTTACTTTATGCTAGGTACTGTGATTGACCTGGGTTCATGGGGTTATACATGATGCAGTTCCTAATGATTGCTCATATAGATAAGAAGCCTAACTGCTACGATATATTACGACAAGTACTGCATTGGATATAGGCCAAGTGTGTCATGGACATTCACAGAAAGCAACATAGAGAAGAGTATGTAATTCTGTCTGATGTGGTGGGGTGAGTATTATGAAAATACTTCTAAAAGCAGTGGTACTTAATCAGAATTTTTTTTTATAGAAAGCAGGAACTACCAATTAAGTTAGTGAAGAGGATTATAGTCAGAGATAGAGATGTATTTTTGGTAAAATGTAAATAGTTTGATGGGACATAACATAATGAATAGGATTTTAACAAGAGCATTGTTTGTATTGGTGGGGAATAAGCCAGTGAGTGTTGGGTGGAGAAGAAGTGATTGAGAAGATATTTTGTAGGTTTTTGATTTAGGACAATTAAGTATGTTATGCTGCAATTAATCAAGATAGGAAATGCAGAACAAGCTGGTTTTAGGGAATTGAAGAGTTTGATTTTATAAATGTCAAATTAATATTTTTAATATTATGTTGATAATGCTAATAACACTGGTGGTGGTAATATAACATTTATTTGATGTTAACTTGATATTGTGCCAAGTGTTTTATACATAAAAACACATTTTGTCCTTATCACAACCTAATAAGATACATACAGTTATTATGAGGAATCACAGATGATCTAGGTACATAGATATCAAGTGGTAGAGTTGTGATTCAAGCCCAGGTAAGTTAAATCCATATACTTAAGTGGCTCACACAATTTGGACCTAGCTTCCACGGGATTCTGGTTTGAAAGTCTAAAAACAGGTAGCTATATGTTTCTGGACCTTACAAATGAGGTTTGAGTTACAGATTTTCCGGTTGCCTGCCTTTAGGTTATAGTTAAAACTATAAATGTAGGGTTTGGTTTGGTTTGGTTTGGTTTTGCACCTATCCAAGGCAGTGGTTTATTACATGGGAGGATCTTGGATGGATTTCAGCAGTCACCCTGAAATTATAGCCAAATGCTGTTGCGTGTGCATTTTTCTGGGAGAAGGGGTCCATAGTATTTAAAGCATCCTAAAGAGATAACATGATTCCAACAACATTTTAAGAACCTTTGGTATGGAGTGAGAAGAGATCACTATTAATAATAATCCCTGGAATTCTTGGTCCTGAAGAAAACCTCTGCGGCGGCCATTGCTCTACTGGATTATCAAAGAAAGTGGTAAGAAGGGAAATCCATTAGTATAAAGGCTACTTGAAGGACTAAATCTGGTATATAGAATCTTAGAATATCCTGAGGTATTTTATTACCCCATATGTGTTAACTTTTCATCTTGGTTTGCAAGAGTGATGTGGCTTCACTGGGGAGATAGCTCTCTCCTTCTTGGTCTTGATCTGTCTCTTTCTCAAACTGGTACTTTGCTTCAGATATAACCTGGGAATCTGTCAGCTCTGGGCCTTGGTGTAGGTCAAGCTTTGGTCTTAGAACTGATAATTTTGTGTATTTTTTTTTTCTAGCTGTCATACCCTTACCTCTGGGAAATGGCCTTGTGTTTTGTGGCCCAAACTGGATGATCATGGGGGTGGACAGGCAGAGAGGAGAAGAAAGAAGTAAGCTAGTTAGTCTCTTAAATTATTACCCCTCTCTTAGTTTTAACTTTGTTCCTCCATTTTATCCCTTGAATGAATTCAGGTTATTTGGCAGAATTTGGCACAGAAATGTTCCCTTTCCTCCCTGATTTGTCATGTCCTCACAGAAGTTTGTAATTTGGTGATGTGTTACATTCTTTTACCGTCTTTTTCTTTGATATATAAGGCATTTTAGGAATCAAGTTTAACAACTTCAGGAGCTTCCCAGATAAAGTAACTATGTAATATATCTAGTTATCTTTATTAGGTAAGCAAAAGCAAAAACAAGAATAAAGAGTAATTTATTTCAATGACTTGAAAATGCCCTGCAGATAAACTCTATGTTGGATTGAGTGAATTAGGGTAAGAATTACCTGTACTTGAGCACAGAAGAAAGAAATGGCAGATTTCATCCCTGGTGAAAGTATAGGTATACATACTGATGTAAACTTAACAAGACCATGGCTTTTGTCATAAAAATGCCATTTCCTGGGAAGTATTAATGACAAAGTTATGTTTCTTCTGGTCAGAACTCAGCCCCACATTGACTAATGTTGGATGGAGTGGGACAAAGTGTAGAAACTTGTGGAGGGAAAATTCTGAAGTCACTCTAGCACGTTCTAACACACTACCTCTTGTGTACCAAGCCCGTATGACCAAACAGTGTGACTCTTCATAGACATGTCTACTATGGTCATACCTAACAAAAGGAGCATCGGATATTACAAGGCATGCATGTCTTCAGGATGTTTTGCTCTCCTTTATTCCTCTTTGAGTTTACAAAGTTGACGTAACTCTTCTTTCCTCCACAGAAGATAAAATTACCTTGACTTCTCTTAAATCATGGTTTCAGCATCTATCACAAAACATCTTAGAAACTGAAGTATTTCTTTCTTGGCTGAATATTTAAAAGACAGCTATTGACAATTTTAGCTTAAGCGTAAATCTATAAATTCTTAGGCCTTGGTAAAAACTTACACAATAGAGATACAGAAAATTGTTTGTTGGTTGTTTGCTTTCCAATAAGAAGAGTTATTTTATCTTGAATTAAATATTATTGGAGCTTTTTTTGATAATTTCATTTACATAACTTATGAATAATACCTTGAGCAACATTAACTTTTTTAAAATATTGAACCATTCTTGTATCTCTGGCATTTCATGGACAACATTTAGGCAGTAATGTTGAAGTCAAATGTTTAGGTTAACCAATAGTTTGATTCCCAGCTCCACAACTTACAAGGTGTGTGACTTTGGGTAAGTCACTTAAATTCTTTGTGTGCCTCAGTTTTCTCAGCAGCTAAATGGGGAAAATAAAAACCGCTTCCTCATAAAGGTTGTTGTGAAATTCAGTTGAGTTAATACATGTATATCTCTTAGAAATGTTCCTGGCACAACTTAATAGCCAATATTTATTGACTATGTATTATTTCTTTTTGCTATAATTGATGATTGACTAAAGTTCAACAAAGCCATTTGGTGAACAGTAAAGTTTCAGAAACTTAGCTAAATCTTATTTTTCTTTAATTACATATATATGACAATCTTATTGTGATATTGCTTTCAAAAATAACTATACATAGCATATCCTTTTGGGTTCATACATCTAGAACCGCCTTGTTCTTGTAATTGCAATAAACTAGTCCCTAGAAAGTATGTATTATAAAATCTATCTCTTGATTGCCGTTTACTTTGTCTCTAAATGTTTGCTGTTTCAAATAATGCAGCCAATAACATTCTTAAACATCCATCAACATTCAAAAACTGGTCCCCTGAGGGCCATATTAAGAGCGCAGATTCATCTGGTTTTGGCTCCAAGTTGTTTAAAATGTTTTTTTAAATTGAGTAAACATTTATAAATCAAGAGAATTTAGATGAAAATCCAGGTTTTTGGCTTCTCTTAAAAAATTTAAAGATCAATAACCACTGGGTCTAGTTCTTGAAATTCAGTAACTAGCTTTGGCAGAGTGTAGGCCACAGCACTTATAAATTCCTATCTATTCTACTTGCCACAGTCCCTACCTTCGCCATCACATTGCACCTGGCAGGCTGTCTTCGTTTAGACCACCTACCTGGTTCTCATCGGCCCTTTAGTTTGTGATTCCTGAGGTGTATCATTAAACACTTATGTTGGTATTACTAAATGATAAAGCCTAAGTAGTGGAATTTCTGGGTCAAAGGGTAGAATCATGATAAATTTGGGTAAGTACCGTGAAATTATTTTTCAAGTTGTATGAAATACCCAGAGTGGTTTTTTCCTCTAGGTTCTCAGCTAGACCTAAATGCAACATAGGTCATGTAGGAAAAAAAGCAAAAACTTTTAAGTTCCTTTGAGTAGCAGAAACTTAATGGAAAGATTTATAGGCTGATAACTTGGTGGTTGTATCAGCCTGGGTCCTGGCGGGAAACAGAATCCATACTCACCTGCGATCTCGAAGAAAATTGCTTGAGGGACTATTTACACAAGTGTTGGTAGGGTTAAGAGAACCAAAAAGGGATGTTGAGGCCCCTAAGGAAGCCATTAATAACTATGATCTGGTGGGGCAAGGTGAGGACCTGGTTTTTCTGGAGCCCAGTGTGGGCTAACCTCTGAGAACTAGACTGCTCACAGGAGATACAGTTGTCAAGGGACACAGCTAATGCTAAATCTTTGCTGCTGAGATAAGATGGAAGTGGGCATCAAAATTTCCTAGCCACTGTCTCTTTCTATCCTCCAGTGATGCCTCCTGTTGGCCAAGCCTCTCTGGTTTCCAGAGCCATATAGACTGGTTGAAACAGCTTTCCGCGATAAAAGCAGGAAGTATGGAGAATATGTAGGGTGGGAGTTTGCAAAGACAGAACAACCAGCACAGGACTGTCTGGTCTCAACTGTCGTGGAGGATTTTCTGTATTATCCCTTTTGTGATCATTGCATTAAAAAAATATGTTAAGTCACCCGATCATAAAAATCACATTTATTGCATAGTTGAGTTTAATTGACTAAAGTACATGGGAGAAACCCCCACAAAGTATTAATAGGATACCTATGAAGTCTTTATTAATTTGAACAATATTTATGTTTTTTAAAGTCCGTGTAGAATTTGTTCAACCTTTTT
Organism: Ursus arctos; assembly: GCF_023065955.2. NCBI lineage: Eukaryota > Metazoa > Chordata > Mammalia > Carnivora > Ursidae > Ursus > Ursus arctos. The sequence continues at coordinate 63,939,278 of NW_026623078.1, read as the reverse complement.
GGCTTTATCAACAATAAGATAAAAATTTAATGAAAGCTTCTATATGCTAACCCATGTATTTTTTCAAAGGGGATAAATCATGTACTTAAGTAATTATATATTTGGGTAGATAGTGATGAGAGTTTCAGATAAAGGGCTTTGGAAATTTGGGAAAAAAGAGAAATCATATTAGTAACTCCCTTGGCAGAACTCCACCTAAGAGGTTTGCACGGCTTACCAGTGCCCTTCATTCCCTTTGTAAGGCAGACTGATGAATATCTACTGCAAGTTAACCACTCTGCTTCTTAACACCTGTGCACTTTTTGCTCCATTTGTGTTGAATTCCTAGTAAGTCAGTTGTAAATCTGATTAAGCTGGCAAGTAAACCAAACCTGATTAAACCAGTTTCACTAATTAATAAGACTACTCAAAACATTCAATATTAAGTAAACTAATGAATATGAGCTTTAAATGAAATTTATATATTTTTTAATTTTCTTAAAAAGATTTTATTTATTTATTTGACAGAGAGAGACAGCGAGAGAGGGAACACAGCAGGGGAGTGGGAGAGGGAGAAGCAGGCTTCCCGCTAGGCAGGGAGCCCTATGTGGGCCTCAGTCCCAGGACTCAGGGATCATGACCTGAGCCAAAGGCAGACACTTAACGACTGAGCCACCCAGGTGCCCCAAATGAAATTTATTTTTACAATGAAATCTAAGCAGAATGCATTTTTAAGAATTGATATGAGTTCAGAAAAATCTGCTATTGAATTGAAAATTTTGGAAGTTGGGAAAATTCATAAAATATAAGATTGATAAAATGTTCAAGGCTGCACTTTTTCACTGCATTTAGAATGCCTTTCACATTTTAAACATCTTGCTCCATCTCGAAGAAATAAAATAGGGGTATCATATATTATGAATTATGGATGTGTTGTATACAAAGGGTCATGAGGTAGAACTCTGATCAATGGATCACTAACCAAAGAAAAGACTGCCCTTAATCAAAAGTTTTTAACTAGTATTTGTCTGAGTTTTAACATTAACACTCAATGTGTGTGAGCATGCAAAAGATATTTGTGGCTATAATTTTTTGCATTAATTAACTACTTAGATGTCTGGAATGAGTTGGGAGAGGGCTTCCTCTAATTGCAGCTAGGAAGATAAGGTATACTTCCTGAAGAAAGAATATTTTCACCTGAGCCCTTGCTAGATATCCCATTATTAGTCTTATTTACTTAAGGAAGCAAACTCTTCCTCAGTGAGTAAATCAATTACATTGAGCAAACATTTATTGAATTTCCATTGCCTGCAGGATAAAAGATAAGTTACTGATCATGGCATAAAAGCATATTCATGATCTGGTTCTTATGTACTTCTTCAGCTTCATCCCCCATCCCTCCTCACCTGACTTGTCTTTATGGATTAGCAAGAGAATGTGCTTATGAATTTTAAACGCCTATTATGCATCAGTATTGTATACTTTTACATTCTCTTCCAGAGGCCTAAAATACCTATCCTGTCATCAGGCATGTGTTGAATGTTGATCATTTAATGAAAACTCTGTTAATCTTTAAAGAAAGATAACATTCTTTCCTTTGTGATTTCTATACCAAATTCTCATTTTAAATGAGGAGGAAGATTACTGAAGACAACTCTTTATTAGAATTGTATTTCTAATAACTCTAGTATACTCAAAACCAGAAATAAAAATCCCACCATGAGAGGATGGTCTAGTGTATTATAGCAAATAACTTAATACGATGCTTCTATAAAAATCACGTTTGCAATAAGATTTCAGGTTTACTTATAAGTATTTCAAGTTCACCAGGTTGTTTAAAGTGCCTATTACATGTGCTGTCAGAAAACAGTTATAAGGTAAAGTGTTAGCCAGTGACATAAAGAAGATAGAAAATAATGGAAGAAAGTCTAAAATTTTATCATGTGTAACTCTAGGTGGTGGTATTAGATTACAGGTGCTATTTTATTCTGTGCTTCCCAGTTTTTCAACAATTAAAATGCATCACTTTGACAATAAACAAATAAAATATTTAAACAAATTTCCATGCTTTATTCAGGGGTCATCACTTTTCTTACACAGTTCTGAACCATTCATCCTTCCCATTCATTATGCTCTGTCCTCTGTATTATTTCTTTATTATTCATAGAAACAAGTCTGTTGAAGTTATTTCTTTATTTTTATGTTTCCTGACCCAAACAGAAAAAAAGGCTGTTTCATAATTTTCTCTCCATGATTAACATATATATATGTTAATATGTGTGTGTGTGTGTGTGTGTGTGTGTGTGTGTGTGTTTGTGATCTAAATACATGTTTGGAGTTCAACCAATGTGAGTATAACGTGATTACCTGCAACAAAATTTGCAGTATTCTCCAAATACCCGGCAAAAGGGAAGAGGGTGATGCTCCCTATGTGATTTCTTATTATTGGGCACAACTCCTTTAAGACTTCATGTTCTTTTTTTTTTTTTTTAATATTTTATTTATTTATTTGAGAGAGAGAAAGAGAGCATGAGCAGGGGGGAGAAGGTAGAGGGAGAGGGAGAAGCAAACTCTCCACTGAGCAGGGAACCCAACAAGGGATTTGATTCCAAGATCCTGAGGTCATGACCTGAGCAGAAAGCAGATGCTTAACCTACTGAGCCACCCAGGCGCCCCAAGACTTTATGTTCTTGTCCTGGTTCTGACAGTGCTAAATTATTTTTAATGTCATTAGGCCATTAATATTATATATGAAGACAATGTTTTTCCTGAATTTTTTTTTTAGTTTCTTTAAATACTTTCCATTATGTTTTTAGAAAAAGCCAAAGGGAATTGGCCTATTATTTATTTTTTCAAAAAATTAGTCATAAGTATCACATTTTTTCACATTAGTTAGCATTAATCTTTAATTATTACTTTTCTTTCATTTTCTAATAAAGAATAATATCTTTTTTCCCTCAGAGAATATATGATATTGCTCTTGGCTCATTAATATTCACTTATTGAGATTTAAGGAAATTTCTTAAATGTTCTACCAACGTTATGAAAAATAAGACTAAAATCTTTATTTTTAGACTAAGGAACAAGCTGCCTCTTTTCCAGTTTTTCTTATTTAAATTAATAAATAAATAATATGAGCATATTTGTATCTGGCTATCTGCTAGATGGTAGAAAAATCAAAGATAAATAAGAATAGGTTGCCCTAGAAAGGGGGACTTGAACCAGCTTCGGGTTGAAACAAAGGGCTTCTTTGTGAGCTATGAAGAAGAGATGAATAATACTGCTTGGGTGGCCGAGGTGTGAGAAGTAGCTTAATGGAGGAGATGACCTGGTTGCTGAATAGCAAGAGAAGGGTAAGCCATAGTGAGCAAATCACATGGGCATTAATTTCTATTTGTGGATCACTAATATTTCATTATTAGTTGAAATTCAGGGTGTGTGTGTGTGTATGTGTGTGTATGTGGATTTGTTCAGTGTCATATACTCTATTTTGGGTATTGGTAGTTAGTGTCTGCATTATTGAGAAAGGTATTATCTGCAGAGAGAATTTCAGATGGGCTGAGCAGATTCATGAGGAAGCTGTCCATACAACCCAAGATGCTTAGTGGAGAGGACAGGTAGTGTGTAAATTCTAGTATGAGTGTAAAATACAAACAGAAGGAAATAATGATTTGGATTTCTATGTAATAGACTTGGAGAAAGGAAGCTATGTATGGGACCATCTAGTGTAGGGGAAGGGGAGGGAGCTAATTATATCTTTGGATACAAAGAAGTCTATTAGGAAATGATGTTTGAGCTGATAAATGAGGAAGTTGACATTATTTGATAATGGACTGGATGCAAGGAGTAGGAGGGTAGAGTTAAGGATTATTCCCCAAGTACTGGTTTGGACACTTGTGTCAATGGAGATACTCCAATTAGTTTTGGGAAACTAATTTTGAAGATGCCTGTGAGACATCTCAAGTAGAGATATAGACCACATATTTGAGCATATGATGGATCTGAAGATCAGACAAGTTGAGAGTCTGGACTAGAGGTGGGATTTACTGAAGCCGTGGATATATGTGAGATCACTTGGGGAAGTGTGGAGAGATGAGCATGGAGTCTTGGGGGTAGTGCTGGTAAATTTCAAAGTTTAGGAGATGGGTAGCAAAGGAGGAGCCCACAAAGAAACCTGGGTAAAACAACCAAAGAACTAGGCGAAAAAATCAGGAGTTTGTACTGTGCTGACACAGACTAAAAAGTGTGTGTGTGTGTGTGTGTGTGTGTGTGTGTGTGTGTGTTTAAAGAAGGAAGTGGTTCACAAGGTCAAATGCCATTGACAGGTCACGACTAGTAAAAACCGAGAAGGAGTCTGTCGGACTTAGAGGTACAGATGGAGATCATTGGATATCTCAGCAAGAGCAGTTTCAGTGGAACAGGAGCCTGCTTTGAATGAGTTAAAGTGAAAAAG